>NC_053022.1:249121170-249262871 GCF_003073215.2 Triticum urartu | reverse complement strand
GAATTCCATCGAGGGTGATTCCTCAGGGTTCCCCTTGGTTTTAGACACACGGTTACTATGGTTACTATGACTTTACACTGAACCATGTTACTAAAGACGGGTCGGCCCCGAGGGGTACCCGCGCGAGCTTAATTGCGAGTGATATGGAGTCGGGTTGACCTGGAAGGTGCCTGCGAGATAATTACGAGGTGTGGCCGAGCATTCTTAGCCCTTGTCGCGAGTCCTCGAGATGGGGCAACGGGGTCACATCGATCGTGGGTCTCTTCTTGTTACCGCGCGTTCCTAATACACTACAATTTGGATATTTGATCCAAGGGGCCTCTGGCCTGATAACATTAACCATCACATGGGAATAAGTATGAGCACTCTGCATCGTATGTATCAGCCGAAAGATCAACGGACGTCAGCGATGGAGCGGCGCGCGCCGGGTTGGACTGGAACACCTCGCCTTGAATAAGGGAGGCTAGGTCTGCTCACCGGCTGCGTACGCAACGTGCAGGAGTGCAAAGGGTGATGGGCCCAAGACCCCTGCGCGCTTAGGATGTAGACCGACGTGCTGGCCTCTCTCACGAGCCTAGGTAGGATTGCAGTGTGTTGATCAGCCGAGGGCGGTCATGACCTGATGGTGTGTTCGGCCGGAGTTAATCGAGCGTGTTGGGTAAGTTGGTGCACCCCTGCAGGGAAGAAAACATCTATCGATAGCCTGTCCTACGGTAACAGACACTGGAGTTGTATCCTGATCGATACAACTAGAACTGGATACTTGAGATGAGAAATGGATAGTATGGCTCTGGGATTGCTTTCTCACAGGGAGTCGAGGAAGGGTCGCTGGGCGAGGTTGATGACACTACCACTACTTTACATTATGCTAATCTGCACTCTTCTAATGCTGCAAGACCTGTGAAGATGCTAAAAATTCTAGTTGTCGATAGGACTAGGCCTTTTCTCTATTCTGGCATTTCTACAGCCAGTCCACATATACAACCCTTCCTTTGATACTGTTACATATGTAGTGTAGATCCTTGCTTGCTGAGTACTTCAGATCAGTACTCACGGTTGCTTTGGTTTCTTTTCCCCCTTTTCCGTTCTTTCCGGATGTCGCAACCAGATGGTGGAGCCCAGGAACCAGACGCCACCTTCGACGACGACTACTACTACTACACTGAGGGTGCCTACTACTATGTGGAGGCCGCCGATGACCAGGAGTAGTTAGGAGGCTCCCAGGTAGGAGGCTTTGCCTTTTTGATCGATGTTGCTTTTGTGCTAGCCTTCCTAAGGAAAACTTGTTTAACTTATGTCTGTACTCAGATATTGTTACTTCCACTTACTCTTGTGTATTCGAGCTTATGTATTTGAGCCCTCGAGGCCCCTGGCTTGTAATATAAATCTTGTGTTGTTTTAATTTGTGTCTAGAGTTGTGTTGTGATATCTTCCCGTGAGTCCCTGATATTGATCGTGCACATTTGCGTGTATGATTAGTGTATGATTGAATCGGGGGCGTCACAGTCGACGTCCTGGAGGCAGCTCAGCATCGGCTTCAACTACTAGTCGTGGAGGGCGTTGCGGTTGCGGTTGCGGTGGACGATGACGTCGGGGTATTGGCTCCAGCGTGATGGAGGAGGGCGGCGGTTGATGGGTGGGATGGGGTGGCGGATGGAGGATACCGTGGTTTCATGGCTGGTGGAGATGTAGTTTTGGCGCCCATGGAGTACGAATGGGGAATCAGACGGGGGGAGCTAAGGGAGAACCATATTTCGGTCTGGGACGCGCTTGTTTTTGGATTTTTTGAATAGATGGGACGCGCTTGTTTGAAATTTGGGGAAAGTACAAACTATGCCCCCCTCTTAAATTTCGGACCTACTACTGGTCGGGGGTAGGATGGTAATCCCAAGTCTCCCAAATAGTGGGCGGGAGCGATTTCGGCCGAGCGCATGTGTACTTAGGCGGCCATTGTGTATGAATGTTTTTCGAAGGCGGTTGTGTGGCGTCTAGATGAAGCTACCAACCTACCCCGGTTTAGTCCTTTAGACATCGGGCCGGTAGGTTTCATGGGCCGGAGTTAGAAAAGTAATTTCCTTCTAGCAAACATTGGTCTCACGCGGTTTCGGGTGAGTAGAGACTCTTTTGGCACTTCGTTCAAAATTTTGAAATAGAAGCATTCACGTTTAGAGTACTCTTGAACTTTGAGGATTGACCTAAATAGACAATGTTAAATTTGACCTTGTATGTTTGAAAACCTCATTAAATTATGCGCTTCTTTTTGAAATTTTGATAGTTGAAAATCCTATAACTACAATTATTTTGCAATGGAGGAGGTAAATTTGAATCTATTTTGTACACGGCTATATATGCTATTATGTACAAAAGCATAGCAAAGATTGGTACCTCATAATTTAGGTATGAGTTACAAATGTCATGATATCAAATTCAAATAATTGGATGGACTTCATGTTGAATTTGAATTTTTTTAAACCACCTTAAGTTGAATTCAAATGTATGCTAGTTCATAGCTAGCTATTTATAATGTTCATTGTGTAACTTGTGTATGTATAATGTGCTTTACACACACAACATGAACTATACTCACGTTTATATTCGATTGCTAAAGCAATGCATTGTCTAGAGTTCAAAATACTAACTCTGTGGATCAATTATTTCGAATAATAACATAGAAATACTCAAATTCGATAGAATATAGTTGCCTAATGGCTCAATGACCGTTCCTTACACGAAACTCAAATATCATGATCCCATCCTAATATTTGGATACAATTTATAATTTTAATCAATGTGTCCATCAATCTTTTACGTGTAGTTTCACTCTCCATAGGCCCCTCCTCACACACACGCTGACTTTCTCTCTCACACAGACGTGCACACGGTGTATATCCATCGGTGGTCTCTCACACATACTCACACACTCTCTCCTGAGGTGTCTTTCTCGCAGACATGCTCTCGATATAACCTCCCTCCCTCTCGTAACCATTTATGACTGTTTTCACTAACATTGATCACAAGCACTCTTCCTCTCACAAGCATACACATGCACAACCCCCATCGACCCTTTCTATATACATAGGCCTGCCTACATGTCTCCCGCATGCACATTTTCTTTAGGCATGTCTCTCACGCATTCTCTCCACCTCTCTTCCTAATTGATGAGTATGATTCTAGCAGGGCATTCTGTAGGATGCCCCTTAAAGTTAAGTTGGATGAATAGTAATATCAGAGATAAGGGGTTACCTTAGTCCGAGGACCTAGGGTTACAAATCCTAGCCGTCTTGTCAATGGACACAGAGTCCTTCACGACTCTGCTATCTTTGTCTTGTACGACTAGTCCTCCATGGGTCTCTGATAACCCACAAGTATAGGGGATCACAACAGTTTTTGAGGGTAGAGTATTCAACCCAAATTTATAGATTCGACACAAGGGGAGCTAAAGAATATTTGAAGGTATTAGCAACTGAGTTGTCAATTCAACCACACCTGGAGATTAATTATCTACAGCAAAGTGATCAGTAGCAAAGTAGTTTGATAGTTTTGATACTACTGACAGCAGCAATAGTAACAGTAACAGTGATAGCAGTAATTTTGTAGCAAGTGTAACAGTGATGATAGCAGTAGTAACTTAGCAAAAACAATATAGGATAAATTCATTGGCATTGGATCGGTGAGTTGTTGGATGATATTCATCATGTGAAAGTTATAAACTAGGGCGATACGGCACTAGCTCCAGTTCATCGATATAATGTAGGCATGTATTCCGTAAATAGTCATACGTGCTTTATTAAAATAACTTGCATGACATCTTCTGTCCTACCCTCCCATGGCAGCGGGGTCCATATTGGAAACTAAGGGATATTAAGGCCTCCTTTTAATAGAGAACCAGAACAAAGCAATAACACATAGTGAATACATGAACTCATCAAACTACGGTCATCACCGGGAGTGGGCCCGGTTGTTGTCACTCCGGGGTTGCCGGATCATAACCCGTAGTAGGTGACTATAACTTGCAAGATCGGATCTAAAACATGGATATAATGATGAATTCATAAATGGTTCAGATCATAATTCATGGCACCCGGGCCCAAATTGACAAGCATTAAGCATGGCAAAGTCATAGCAACATCAATCTAGGACCATAGTGGATACTAGGGATCAAGCCCTAACAGAACTAACTCGATTACATGATGAATCTCATCAAACTCCTCACCGACCAGCGAGGCTATGAAGGAATTACTCACTCCCGGTGGGGAGCATCATGGAATTGGCAATGGAGAAGGGTCGGTTATGATGAAGAACGAAGATCCCCCTCTCTGGAGCCCCAAACGGACTCCAGATCTGCCCGCCCGAGGAAGAACAGGGCTTGGCGGAAGATCCGTCTCGTGGATCGTGATAATTTTTTCTCCTTGAGTTTTTCTCTGAAAATAGGAATTTATAGTGTCAGGGTTGAGGTCTGCGGGGCCACCAGGTGGGTACAACCCACCTGGGCTCCAGGAGAGGGGGGCGCGCCTTGGTGGGTTGTTCCCACCCAGGTGCCCCTCTCCGGAAGGTCTTGGCTCCAGAAATTCTTATATATTATATGAAAATTCCTCGAAAAAGTTTCGTTCCTTTCCGAGAACTTGTATTTCTGCACAAAAACAACACCATGGTAGTTCTGCTGAAAACAGCGTCAGTTCGGGGTTAGTTTCATTCAAATCATGCAAATCAGAGTCCAAAACAAGAGTAAAAGTGTGAGAAAATGTATATACGTTGGAGACGTATCAGCTCCCTAAATGCGTCACGGGACAATCAATGTGGCGTAGGACGGACCCGAACCAAGGGCCTCACCTCGGCCCACCGGACCTCACGCGGTGACACACCCTCTGCCCCAGGTCTCGCTATCTTCTCACACCCACACATACCAACACAGACACCACACAAAATATTTTCTCCTCGTGCCTCTATCCCCTCCGCCCTTGCATATACACACTCAAGGGCATCTCTCACCATGACATCATATTCGTCTCTCTCTCCCTCTAGACCTCTCTCATTTCTCGTGCTACCTCTCCCACGCCCCCCCCCCCCCCCCCCCCCCCCCCCCCCCCCCCCGCCGGCCCCTCTATCCATGGCTCTCTCGAATACGTAATAAACACACATTCCTCTCTAGGCCCGACCAAATACATCAACTACACATTCACACATGTTACATCACGTCCCCCATTGATCTAAAAAGCCCTCTCTTCATGTTTATTTCGCATATAACATTCCTTTTGAATAAAACCACACAAAGTGTGGCCAAAGAATTATTTTAGAATTTCTACATATATACAACATTACAAAGTTATATGGAGGAGTATGAACGTTAATTTGCATTGCATGGTGCCCCCAATGATATTTATTCCGCACTGTGAATTTTTATATTTTTATACTATATATAAAGTTAGTCATAATAAAGAGAAACGAAGAGCATCTCTCTCTCCATCGCATACACCCCCTCTATGCCCCTTTCATGTACGCGCACAAACTATCTCCAGGTCCTCTAAAAGTACGCCCCCAGCACATTCACGCATGTTTCATCTTTCTCCCACGATATATACAGTGATGATCATTGTATTTTAAGCGAAAGCATGATACATACATTGGACGTCAGAATCCACTCATTACGGTCACCATTTACATTTTGTGGTCATTATACAGTCACGGGCTCACCGTACAGCTCTGTATTTGCTCAAGACATGACTAGTTGACCAGGTAAACGCTCCATGTGGCACCTCTAATGTTGCATCACATTATCTCACTACCATTGGGCCCACCTGTCGGCGTGTATAAGAATGAAAACAAACGTTAAAAAATATTGGATGGTGGTTCGAAGTCATGATCGTGGGCACAGCGAACAAGGTGGCCTTGTATTGGTATGTTGAGCCATCTGTTTTAACACACAGGAGCTGGTGTGGTGATTATACACACACGCACGCATGCACACAAACTACATGCACGCAACACTCACACGAACACACGCAACCACGCATGCATGCAACACTCACACGTACACACACAACCACGCACGCACGCAACATACGCAACCACGCACGCATGAAACACTCACACGTACACACACAACCACGCACGCATGCAACACTCACACGCACACACTCATGCATGCACACACCACACGACCAACACACACACTCTCACGCTCAAGTGCTCAACCTACATGTGCATGCGCACACATCAGGCCCTGACAGACACATACACAACCAGGTGGTTCCCGCGGACGGGTCGGAGTCTTGTCGCGCCTGCGTAAATTTGTGTTTATCTGACATTTTTCCTATGCGAACTGACAGGTAGGACCCACAAGGAACATGGTCAATTTAACTGTTCAACATAGTGCCACGCAGTCTATTTGGCCAGTCAACAGAGTGCAATCCGATGCTGAACGGTGAGCAAGTGACCGTATAATCACCGCAAAACATATATAGTGACCGTAATGAGCGTATTCTGAAGTCTGGTGTTCGTATTACGCTTTTCGCTTGAAATACACTGACCGCCCATGTATTTATCTCTTCTCTCGCTCACTTTGTAGAGCTGAGTAGGCCAACGTGCCAGTGCCTCAATTGGCGCACGCCACCCAATTATTGTTGTACTGGTTTCGTAAGAGCGAACAAGCATTCACGTCTACTGTACAATCTGAAGATATGAGTTACAAATGCTATGAAGACGAATACAAATATTTGAATCCACTTTATGCCCAATTTCTCTCTGTATACCCTCCAAAAGTACATCTCTACACATTCTCGCATGTTACATCTAACAACTATGCAATACAGCAGTACTACTACACTCTAACACAATAAATCATATGTGTTTTTAGTTTACTAGATCTCATATTGTTACTTAGTTATTCAGTTTGCATACATTAAAATTTCCTTTGAAATGTATGGCTATTAGCATCTACCGTGCGGGAAAAATTCCGCCCTTGCCTGTTTAATCGGGTTTGTATCGATGGATCGTGCGGAATAGAAAAACTATAGTAGTACTACAGTACAAGTAACAGTTCACTAGGCCATCGTGTCGTTTACTCCTCCGTCGTAAGAGTGGAGTGCTCGCTTTCATAAATGTTCTAGTCCCTTTCGCCGAGATGTGGGACATCAAGCAACCGGGTCCACGTGCCATACCGAAATAACATTGCAGAGCAGCAGGGGTGAAGCACCACAGTCATGGCGTCGGTGTAGTAATGAGCAATGAGGCATCAAATCACAAAGCTACACCTTCCCCATAGTTAAGTTGGAGGGACGAAGTAATAATGCTAAAAAATAATTTGGAGGGACAAAGCAACCATCATTTCACTCGTTACTGAATCCGCTTCTCCCTCGTCTTCTTCAAGTTAACCACATGTTTCTTCTACCGTTGTTATGCCTCACGTGCAACGCGGGTCGGCTTGGGAAAGCACTTTAACGTGGGACCGCATGTTAGCAAACCGCCAGGCCAACGTCCTCTAAAAATAAGAAACCTCCCCCGCCATCCGCGCGGCAAAATCACCTCCTTTTTACTAATCTTGATACTATAATTTTTTACATCAATATAGTCGAGATTTGTATAGATAGCACACACGAGCAAAACCAAGTGGTAACGTTAAGGGCATCCACAATGTGTAGCCAAATGTGAAAATAGCTTTTGGCATTGATGGGAACCATTGTGGACGGTGTTGCCAAAGCCAAAAAGATGGAACCGACACTCCCTAATAGATTGATTGAAGGAATAGAAAAATGCAACCTCTCTCCTCTTTCTCCCGTGCTTGGACGCATGTACAGTATATAGCATAGAGTATACTCCCCTGTCCCTTATATCACAAATCACAAAGTAGTGAGGCGTCAAATCACAAAGCACGGACAAAGCAACAATCATTTCACACTTTGCTGACTCCGCTTCTCCATCATCTTCTTTGAGAAACCACCTTACCGCACTAAGATGGACAGACGACGCTATTGTGTAGTCCTAGTACATTTATGCGTCCTTTGGTTCAACGGACTTCCTGGAGGAAAATAAGGCGGTTGTCTTGGCTTGGAGGTGGCACTTGCGAACGACTTACCGTTGTCTCCCTCAATGGTGTTCTCCGTCGAACGCACTTCACCAAACCACGTTCGACATATCATCGACGTCACCGCAATGGGAAGGAAGTTAAATAGTTACTACCTCCACTTTTTTGTACACAAGGCCATTATATCAAAAATACAATTTGCAAAAGGCCACTAACACTAACTGAGGCAAAATTGATGGGGTTTGCCTCGTACTAGCAACCAAGGACATTAATATACTCTTGCATGCATGCAGAAGTGAGAAGGTTGGTTTGCATGGCGCTCCATTAATAGATTTAACACAAGGGGAACCAAAGAATATTTGAAGGTAGAGTATTCAACCCAAATATAGGGGATCGCAAAAGTTTTTGAGGGTAGAGTATTCAACCCAAATTTATAGATTTGACACAAGGGGAACCAAAGAATATTTGAAGGTATTAGCAGCTGAGTTGTCAATTCAACCACACCTGGAGACTAATTATCTGCAGCAACATGACCAGTAGCAAAGTAATGTGATAGTTTTGATCATAGTAGTAGCAGCAATGGTACCAGTAATAGTAGTAACTTAGCAAGAACAATATAAGATAAATTCGTGTGCATTGGATCGGTAATTTGTTGGATGATATTCATCATGTGACAGTCATAACCTTGGACGATACGGCACTAGCTCCAGTTCATAAATATAATGTAGGCATGTATTTCGTAACTAAGGGATATTAAGGCCTCCTTTTAACAGAGAACCGGAACAAAGCATCACCACACGATGAATACATGAACTCCTCAAACTACGGTCATCACCGGGAGTGGTCCCGACTATTGTCACTCCGGGGTTGCCAGATCATAACACGTAGAAGGTGACTATAACTTGCAAGATTGGATCTAGAACATGGATATAATGGTGATAACATAAACTGTTCAGATCTGAAATCATGGCACCCGGGCCCAAAGTGACAAGCATTAAGCATGGCAAAGTCATAGAAACATCAATCTCAGAACATAATGGATACTAGGGATCAAGCCCTAAACAAACTAACTGGATTACATGATGAATCGCATCCAACTCCTCATCGACCAGCGAGCCTACGAAGGAATTACTCACTTCCGGTAGGGAGCATCATGGAATTGGCGATGGAGAAGGGTTGGTGATGACGAAGAACAAAGGTCCCCCTCTTGGGAGCCCCAAACGGACTCCAAATCTGGCCTTCCGATGAAGAACAGGAGGTGACAATGGCTCCGTCTCATGGATCGTGATAATTCTTTCTCCCTAAATTTTTTCTGCAAATATGGGATTTTATAGTGTCCGGTTTCAGGGTCTGCGGGGCCACCAGATGGGGACAACCCACCTGGACGCGCCAGGAGGGGGGCGCGCCCTAGTGGGTTGCGCCCACCCAGGTGCCCCCCTCCAGTGGATCTTGGCAACAGAAATTCTCTTTATTGATATAAAAAATCCTCGCAAAGTTTCGTTCTAGTCCGAGAACTTTTATTTCTGCACAAAAACAACACCATGGTAGTTCTTCTGAAAACAACGTTAGTCCGGGGTTAGTTTCTTTCAAATCATGCAAATTAGAGTCCAAAACAAGAGGAAAAGTGTTAGGAAAAGAAGATACGTTGGAGACGTATCAACTCCCCCAAGCTTAAACTTTTACTTGTCCTCAAGCAATTTAGTTGATAACCTGAAAGTGCAAAAGAAAAACTTTTATGAACTCTTTTCCTCTTGTTTGCATAAATAAGCTTAAACAATGTCGAGGTTTTCAGCCACTATTATAACTAACCATGCCGACAATAACTCTTAAAGATTATATTAACTCATATCAATGACATAATCAGCTAGCGAGCAATAATAAAATATCTCAAACAGCAACATGTTGTCAAAACAACCATGATATAATATGACAATAGTGGTATCTCGCTAGCCATTTTTGAGACCGCAAAACATAAATGCAAAGCACCTCCAAAGTTCAAGCAGCGACTAAACATTGTAATTCATGGTAGAAAAGATCCAGTCATGATGCACCCAACATTAGCTACACATAATGCATAAGCATGACAACAGTGCTCTCAGGTTCAGGCGCTTATTTTAGAAGGTGATGACACAACATAAAACTAAATAGATAGTCCCTTCGCAGAGGAAAGCAGTGATTTGCAGAGGTGCCAGAGATCAGGTTTTAAAACAGAGGTAAATGATATTTTGAGACATGCACCCTTCTTGTTTACTTCACGACCATCAGTTATCAATATCTTCCATGCTAATCACCCTAGTGGTGGTTCTCAAGCGATAAAAGTAAAGGTTTTGACTCCATTGGGAGTTTTTGTTTGATTATTTGTAAGCTTTTTTTGTTTGCAGTTTGGGACTGGGCATTCCTATTACCACCCTTTTCTCATGCGATGGTGAGTGAATAAACACTCGACCTGAGAATAACCCGCTTAGCATGGAAGATACCGACCACCTCATGTCGTTCCATGAACGATCCAGGCACACAAAAAGGATATTTATTTGATGTTTTTAGAGGTGGCACATGCAAATTTACTTAGGAGGGCAGGGTAATACCGCATATAGGTAGGTCTGGTGGACTCATCTGGAATAACTTGGGTTCAAGGTTTTTGATGTACAAGCAGAATTCCCACTTAGTACAGGCGAAGGCTAGCAATTAGGTTGAGAAGCGGCTAGCTAGAGAGCAACAACGGTCATGAACATGCATTATGCGTAATTAACATTGGACACTAGCATCAGTAGGATATGAACACCATGAACGTAAATATCATAGAGGCTATGTTGGTTTTGATTCAACTACATGAATGAACACATGCAAATTCAAGCCACTCGAACATTCAGAGGAGGATACCATATCATCATACTACATCACAATCATTTTAACGCAATGTTGATATCCAAGATAAATCATTATCCACTCCTAGCTACTTATGCATGGCATGAGAAACTATAATCTCTAATTTTCATTGCAAACATGTTTAATCATAATGGGTTGAATCATGGATACTAGGTTAAACATATTTACACAAACAGAACAAGTCGAGTTCATACCCGTTTCTCTCTGCCACAGCCAGTTCATCGAATATCGTCATTATTGCCTTTCACTTGCATGACCAAACGATGTGAAAATAATAATAGTGCAAGAGTGTCGTGGACTAAGCTGGAATCTGCAAACATTCTATTCAACAGGAGAAGACAAGGTATTATGGGTTCTTTATTAGATCAACAATTATGCAAATGAGAGCCACTCAACATTTTCATCGTGGTATTCTCCTCGGTAAGACTCGAATAAAAAAGAAAAGAAGTTCAGAGAAACACACTAAAATATTTTTGGAGTTTTTGGTTTCTTGAAAAAGCAAATAAAAGGGATAAGCAAAAACGAAAAAACTATTTACATGGGAAAGCTCCCAACAAGCAAAAGAAGAACAAGGAAATCTTTTTGGGTTTTCTTTTTAGTGCAACGACTAAGCATGCATAGAAAGTAAACTAACTACAACTAATAAAAAAATTCTAAGGTTTTTCAAACGCAAAAGAAGAAAGCAAGAAAATAAAATTAAGCATGGATGATAGAATGAAAAATTGTGGACACCGACAACTGAAATGAAATGTGTGAACATGAATGTAATATCGGTGGGAAACACGTACTCCCACAAGCTTAGGCTTTTGTCCTATCTTGGTAGTCGATCAGAAGCCTAGATAGTAGTCGGGGTGCTGAGGAGCGGGCATCCATGCATCCCACTGTTGAGGCTCCTCCTCTGCTGCAACCTGGACATTCCGGTTGGCAATGATATCCGCAGGCATAATCCTATATCCGCCCCTCGCAACAGGATCAAACAAAGCAGGAGTAGGCAATGGAATAATATCACGAGTTCTCACACTAAAAACCAGGTTATATGGAATAAGGATGTTAGGTGAATCAATATTAGTAAACTGGTGGTAATCCATGGCAGCACGATCTAAGTAGACCTTGGTCAGAGGGTAATCATGAAGGCGTATCTCAACATTAAAGTGAGTCACCAAACGAGTAGCATAAATACCACCATGTATTTTACCCTTGGAGTTATTAATGTGGAGGCAACGTGCCACAATAGCTCCCAAGCTATAAGTATTGTCGCCCTTTAGTGCACAACATAAAATAGCAAGGTCTGGTGTATTGAGTGCACCCACCTTCTCTCTAGCAAGCAAGCATTTTGCAATGGAAAGAGCAAAGTAATGAACAGCAGGAAAATGCAAGCCAGCGGCAGTGGTAGCCGATACCCCTCTCTCATCTCCCACTGTCAAGGTACAATAAAAGGCCTCAAACACTTCCGTTCTAGGCTCAACTAAGCTTCTGTCAGAAGGGATCATGCATATGTCACAAAATTCAGTAACTGGTATCTAACGGGTTTCAACATATAATTTAAACTGCACCTCAGGAGGATTATTCCTAGGAAGGAAATTAAAACTTTGAACAAAGGTGTTAGTGAGGAGATGATACTGTTCACATTCAGCTGCAATGCAGTCAGTGAGGCTGGCATTAGCAGCATATTGTGTGAACTCCTAAAGGATTCCAGCCTCTTCCATAAACGTGGTATGGGGCCATTCGCACGGTAGTACTTCCGCCAACCTTCGGGGATGGAGATCACTGTTAGACGACTCCCCAATAACTCCCTTGGAGTTCTTCTTAGAAGCAAACTTCCTAAAGATATTCATCCTTTCCTATGAACAAAAGTTCTGAAATTTTTAGTCCACAAAATTTTCTTAACAAAACTTTACAAGATTGATAGCAACTACTCATAGGGATACATAGAGGCCATAGCAAGCATTCAAACTACTTACAAATCTAAGAATTCATCATGTAAGCTCATCTACTACAGCACCAAGAGTAGTTAATTATTCAAAATATAAATCACTAAAACAAAAACTAATTGGACAAACAGAGGAGTCACATACCAAGCAACAATGCCCCAACACAGTTTCGGAAACGGTGCTTCGAGCAAAGAGATCGAAATCCGTTGTTTGAGAGCAAGAATACGAGAGAGAGAGAGAGAGAGCAATGGAGATTTTTTTCTAGAGGTAGGTGATGATGCGGTATGAAGAGATGAGTGAGGGGGGCCATCTGGGGACCATAACCCACCAGGGTGCACTTGGGGGTCCTGGCGCGCCCAGGTGGGTTGTGCCCACCTCATGCACCTCCCTCTGATTGTATTTGCACAAGAAATTCTTAAATATTCAGAAAAAAATAATATTAAATTTTCAGCGCATTCTGAGAAATTTTATTTTTGGGTCATTTTTTATTGCACGGGAAATTCAAAAAACAGACAAAACATGGCATTTCATTTGTTTAACTAATAAAACAGAAAACAAAAGTTAGGGACATAAGATAGTGCTTACTAAATTCATCAACTTCATACCTCTAAAAAGTGAACCATTAATAAGGTTCATCAAGTCTTATTAACAACCACTTTCGATTAGCATGAAACCAAAGAACTTCCGTAAATCACTAAGTTACCTCAGCGGGGATATGAATGTCCCCAACAATAAGCATTTCATATTTCTTTTTAACAGTAGGTAGGGGTATTTGAAAACTTCCAATAGTGATTGTCGGAGATTTTTCAATAACATTAATACCATTCACTTGGAATTGTTTCATCGGAAAGTGCACCGTATGCTCATTACCATTGATATGAAAAGTGATATTGCTTTTATTGCAATCAATAACAGCCCCTGTAGTATTCAAGAAGGGTCTACCAAGGATAATCGACATGTTGTCGTCCTCAGGCATCTCAAGTATAACAAAGTCAGTCAAATAGTAACATTAGCAACAACAACGGGCACAACCTCTGAGGTATCGATAGGTATGGCAGTAGATTTGTCAGCCATTTGCAATGATATTTCCGTAGGTGTGAGCTTATTCAAATCAAGTCTTTTATATGAAGATAAAGGCATAACACTAACACCGGCTCCTAAATCACGTAAAGCAGTTTTCACATAAATTCTTTTTGATAGAGCAAGGTATAGTTGGTATCCTCGGATCTCCAAATTTTTTAGGTACTCCATCCTTAAAAGTATAATTAGCAAGCATAGTGGCGATTTCAGCTTCCGGTATTTTCCTCTTATTGGTGATGATGTCTTTCATGTACTTTGCATAAGGAGGCATTTTCAAGATATCAGTCAAGCGGGTACACAAAAGACTGGCCTCAGCATTTCAGTAAAGCATTCAAATTCTTCATCATATTTCTTTTTAGTTGACTTAGGTGGAAAAGGCATAGGTTTTTGAACCCATGGTTCTCTTTCCTTACCGTGTTTTCTAGCAATGAAGTCTCTTTTATCATATCTTGTATTCTTAGGTTGTGCGTTATCGAGATCAGGTGGAGGTTCTATCTCAGCATCATTGTCTAGTTCTTTACTATTTGTGTGAGTATCTTCGTGAACCTCATCATTAACTTTTTCATTATCAGAAGGTGAGTGTTCACTACTAGGTTCATTTTCAGCATCACATATAGAGACTTCATTATCAGGAGGTTTTTCTACTTCAGGTTCACTAGAGGCATGCAAAGTCCAATCATTTTTCTTCTTCTTTTTCTTAGTAGGACTACACGCATCAGTGTTAGCTCTTTAAGAGTCTTGTTCAATTCTTTTTGGGTGTCCTTCAGGATAAAGTGGCTCCTGAGTCATTTTACCTCCTCTAGTTGCAACTCTAACAACAAAGTCATGTATATTGTTATTCATTTCATCAAGCAATTCTCTTTGTGATTTAGTAACTTGTTCTAACTACGTTTGTACCATAGAAGCATGCTTTACAACACCTCTAACATCATTTGATATTCTAAATAACAAGTCACTCAAGCGAGCAATCATATCAGAGTTGTATTTAAATTGTTTCATAACATTTGCATTGAAGTGATCTTGTTTTCTAATATAGTTTTCAAACTCATAATGGCATTGGCTAGGGTGCATATTGTGAGACTTGTCATTATCATTAAATTTCATTAGAGAATTTACATGTACCACCTTAGGCAGTGGTGGTGTATTAAGCCCATGTATTTCTTCAATAGAAGGTAAATTTTTAACACCCTCAGCTTTAATACCCTTTTCCTTCATAGATTTCTTTGCCTCTTGGATATCTTCAGGACTGAGATATAATATACCCCTCTTCTTCGGAGTGGGTTTAGCCAGTGGTTTAGGAAGAGTCCAATCATCATAATTTTTCAATATGTTATTCAATAATTCTGCAGCTTGCCCAACAGTTCGTTCCCTGAAAACACAACCGGCACAACTATCTAGGAAGTCCCTAGAAGTATCGGTTAGTCCATTATAGAAGATATCAAGTATTTCATTTTTCTTAAGAGGATAATCAAGCAAAGCATTGAGTAATTAGCAAAGCCTCGCCCAAGCTTGTGGGAGACTCTCTTCTTTAATTTGCACAAAGTTAAATATTTCCTGTAAGGCAGCTTGTTTCTTATGAGCAGGAAAATATTTTTCAGAGAAGTAATAAATCATATCCTCGGGACTATGCACACAACCAGGAGCAAGAGTATTGTACCAAGCTTTAGCATAACCCTTCAATGAGAACGGAAATAATTTGAGAATAAAGTAATAATGAGTTTTCTCATCATGAGTAAAAAGGGTGGCTATGTCATCCAACTTAGTAAGATGTACCACAACAGTTTCAGTTTCATAACCATGGAAAGGGTCAGATTTAACCAAAGTAATTAACTCTGGGTCGATAGAGAATTCATAATCCTTATCATCAATAAAGATAGGTGAAGTAGCAAACTTAGGATCACATTACATTTTAGCATTCAGATATTTTTCTTTATACTTGCATAATAATTTCTCTAGATCATCTCTATCCTTAGAAGTAAGAATGTCTCTAGTTGTCTCTTCATTCATAACATAGCCTTCTGGTACCTTAGGCAATTCATATCTAGGAGGGCTAGTTCTAGTAGGTGTTTCAAGATTTTTAGTTTCAAGCTCATCATCAGATTCAACAACATAATGTTTAATTACTCTAGCAATTTTTCATCAAGAAAATCACCAAGTGGTACATCATTATCATCAAGCAAGGTACTAGCTGTTGGGGAACACAATATTTCAAAAAAATTCATACGATCACGCAGGATCTATCTAGGAGATACATAGAAACGAGAGGGGAGAGTGTGTCCACGTACCCTCTTAGACTGAAAGCGGAAGCATTTAGTAACGTGGCTGATGTAGTCGGACGTCTTCACGATCCAACCGATCCTAGCAGCGAACGTATGGCACCTCCGTGTTCAGCACATGTTCAGCACGATGCGCCCCTCGAGCTCTTGATACAGTCGAGGACATGGGAGAGTTCCGTCAGCACGCTAGCATGGTGACGGTGATGATAAAGTTACCAGCGCAGGGCTTCGCCTAAGCACTACGACAATATAACCGAGGTGGTAAACTATGGAGGGGGCCACCGCACACGGCTAGGAGATGTCTGTTGTGCCTTTCGGGTGCCCCCCGCCTCCGTATATAAACGAGAGGTGGAGGAGGTGGCCGGCCTAGGGGCGTGCCAAAGGGGGGAGTCCTACTTGGACTCCTATTCCAAGTAGGATTCGCCCCCCCCCCCTCCTTCCTTCCACAGGAGAGGGAAAAGGGGAAGGGAGAGAGAGGGAGAAGGAAAGAGGGGGGTCGGCCCCCTCCCCTAGTCCAATTAGGTTTGGGCAAGGGGGGCGCGCCCCTCTCACGTGGCCTTTCTCCTCTCCTCCAATAAGGCCCAATAGGCCCAATACTTCTCCCGGGGGGTTCCGGTAACCTCCCGGTACTCCGGAAAAATGCGCGAATCACTCGGAACCATTCCGATGTTCAAATGCAACCTTCCAATATGTGAATCTTTACCTCTCGACCATTTCGAGACTCCTCGTCATGTCCATGATCTCATCCAGGACTCCTAACTAACTTCGGTCATCAAATCACATAACTCATAATACAAATCGTCATCGAATGTTAAGCGTGCGGACCCTACGGGTTCGAGAACTATGTAGACTAGACCGAGACCCATCTTCAGTTAATAACCCATAGCGGAACCTGGATGCTCATATTGGATCTACATATTCTACGAAGATCTTTATCGGTCAAACCGCATAACAACATACGTTATTCCGTTTGTCATAGGTATGTTACTTGCCCGAGATTCGATCGTCGGTATCTTCATACCTAGTTCAATCTCGTTACCAACAAGTCTCTTTACTAGTTCCGTAATGCATTATCCCGTAACTAACTCATTGGTCATATTTCTTGCAAGGCTCATAGTGATGTGCATTACCGAGAGGTCCCAGAGATACCTCTCCGATACACGGAGTGACAAATCCTAATCTTGACATATGCCAACTCAACAAACACCATCGGAGACACCTGTAGAGCATCTTTATAATCACCCAGTTACGTTGTGACGTTTGATAGCACACAAGGTGTTCCTCCGGTATTCAGGAGTTGCATAATCTCATAGTCAGAGGAACATGTATAAGTCATGATGAAAGCAATAGCAATGAAACTAAACGATCATTATGCTAAGCTAACGGATGGGTCTTGTCCATCACATCATTCTCTAATGAAGTGATCCCGTTCATCAAATGACAACACATGTCTATGGTCAGGAAACTTAACCATCTTTGATTAATGAGCTAGTCTAGTAGAGGCATACTAGGGACACTCTGTTTGTCTATGTATTCACACATGTACTAAGTTTCCGGTTAATACAATTCTAGCATGAATAATAAACATTTATCATGATATAAGGAAATATAAATAACAACTTCATTATTGCCTCTAGGGCATATTTCCTTCAGTCTCCCACTTGCACTAGAGTCAATAATCTAGATTACATAGTAATGATTCTAACACCCATGGAGTCTTGGTGCTGATAATGTTTTACTCGTGAGAGAGGCTTACTCAACGGGTCTACAACATTCAGATCCCTATGTATCTTGCAAATATCTATGTCTCCCTCCTTGACTTGATCGCGGATGGAATTGAAGCGCCTCTTGATGTGTTTGGTTATCTTGTGAAATCTAGATTCCTTTGCCAAGGCAATTGCTCTAGTATTGTCATAAAAGATTTTCATTGGACCCGATGCACTAGGTATTACACCTAGATCGGATATGAACTCCTTCATCCAGACTCCTTCATTTGTTGCTTCCGAAGCATCTATGTACTCCGCTTCACACGTAGATCCCGCCACAACACTCTGCTTGGAATTGCACCAACTGACAGGTCCACCATTCAATATAAATATGCATCCGGTTTGTGACTTAGAGTCATCCGGATCGGTGTCAAAGCTTGCATCGACGTAACCATTTACGACGAGCTCTTTGTCACCCCCATAAATGAGAAACATATCCTTAGTCCTTTTCAGGTACTTCAGGATGTTCTTGATAGCTGCTCAGTGATCCGCTCCTGGATTACTTTGGTACCTCCCTGCTAAACTTATAGCAAGGCACACATCAGGTCTGGTACACAGCATTTCATACATGATAGAACCTATGGCTGAGGCATAGGGAATGGCTTTCGTGTCCTCTCTATCTTATACAGTGGTCGGGCATTGAGTCTGACTCAACTTCACACCTTGTAACACATGCAAGAACCCTTTCTTTGACTAACCCATTTTGAACTTCTTCAAAACTTTATCAAGGTATGTGCTTTGTGAAAGTCCAATTAAGCGTCTTGATCTATCTCTATAGATCTTGATGCCCAATAGATAAGCAGCTTCACCGAGGTCTTTCATTGAAAAATTCTTATTCAAGTATCCTTTTATGCTATCCAAAAATTTTGTATTATTTCCAATAAACAATATGTCATCCACATATAATATCAGAAATGCTACATGGCTCCCACTCACTTTCTTGTAAATACAGGCTTCTCCAAAAGTCTGTATAAAACCATATGCTTTGATCACACTATCAAAGCGTGTATTCCAACTCCGAGAGGCTTGCACCAGTCCATAAATGGATCGATGGAGCTTGCACACTTTGTTAGCACCTCTTGGATCGACAAAACCTTCTATTTTTGCATCATATACAACTCTTCTTTAAGATATCTATTAAGGAATGCAGTTTTGACATCCATTTGCCAAATTTCATAATCATAAAATGCGGCAATTGCTAACATGATTCAGACAGACTTAAGCATCGCTATGGGTGAGAAGGTCTCATCGTAATCAACTCCTTGAACTTGTCGAAAACCTTTCGCAACAAGTCGAGCTTTGTAGACAGTAACATTAACGTAAGTGTCAGTCTTCTTCTTGAAGATCCATTTATTCTCTATTGCTTGTGGATCATCAGGAAAGTCAACCAAAGTCCACACTTTGTTCTCATACATGGATCCCATCTTAGATTTCACGGCCTCAAGCCATTTCGTGAAATCTAGGCTCATCATCCTTGCTCATAGTTTGTAGGTTCGTCATGGTCAAATAACATGACCTCCAGAATAGGATTGCCGTACCACTCTCGTGCGGATCGTACTTTGGTTGACCTACGAGGTTCGGTACTAACTTTATCAGAAGTTTCATGATCATCATTATTAGCTTCCTCACTAATTGGTGTAGGAATCACTGGAACTGATTTCTGTGATGAACTACTTTCCAATTCGGGAGATGCTACAATTACCTCATCAAGTTCTACCTTCCTCCCACTCACTTCTTTCGAGAGAAACTCCTTCTCTAGAAAGGATCCATTCTTAGCAACGATTATCTTGCCATCGGATTTGTGATAGAAGGTGTACCCAATAGTCTCCTTTGGGTATCCTATGAAGACACATTTCTCCAATTTGGGTTCGAGCTTATCAGGTTGAAGCTTTTTCACATATGCTTCGCAGACCCAAGCTTTAAGAAACGACGGCTTAGGTTTATTGCCAAACCACAGTTCATATGGTGTCGTCCTAACAGATTTAGATGGTGCCCTATTTAACGTGAAAGCAGCCGTCTCTAAAGCACAATCCCGAAACGATAGCGGTAAATCAGTAAGAGACATCATAGATCGCACCGTATCTAATTAAGTACGGTCACGATGTTCGGACACACCATTACGCTGTGGTGTTCCAGGTGGCGTATGTTGCGAAACTATTCCACATTGTTTTAAATGAAGACCAAACTCATAACTTAAATATTCACCTCCACGATCAGATCGTGGAAACTTTATTTTTTTGTTACGATGATTTTCCACTTCACTCTGAAATTCTTTGAACTTTTCAAATGTTTTAGACTTATGTTTCATCAAGTAGATATACCCATATCTGCTCAAATCATCTGTGAAGGTCAGAAAAAAAATGATACCCGCCGCGAGCCTCAACACTCATCGGACCACATACATCAGTATGTATTATTTCCAATAAGTCAGTTGCTCGCTCCATTGTTCCGGAGAACGGAGTTTTAGTCATCTTGCCCATGAGGCATGGTTCGCAAGCATCAAGTGATTCCAAAAGCCCATCAGCATGGAGTTTCTTCATGTGCTTTATACCAATATGACCTAAACAGCAGTGCCACAAATAAGTTGCACTATCATTATTAACCTTGCATCTTTTGGCTTCAATATTATGAATATGTGTATCACTACAATCGAGATTCAACAAAAATAGACCACTCATCAAGGGTGCATGACCATAAAAGATATTACTCATATAAATAGAACAACCATTATTCTCTGATTTAAATGAGTAACTGTCTCGCATTAAATAAGATCCAAATATAATGTTCATGCTCAATGTTGGCACCAAATAACAATTATTTAGGTCTAAAACTAATCCCGGCGGTAGATGTAGAGGTAGCGTGCCGACGGCGATCACATCGACTTTGGAACCATTTCCCACGCGCATCGTCACCTCATCCTTAGCCAATCTTCGTTTAATCCGTAGCCCCTGCTTCGAGTTGCAAATATGAGCAACATAACTAGTATCAAATACCCAGGCGCTACTACGAGCATTAGTAAGGTACACATCAGTAACATGTATATCAAATATACCTTTCACTTTGCCATCCTTCTTATCCACCAAATACTTGGGGCAGTTCCGCTTCGAGTGACCAATCCCTTTGCAGTAGAAGCACTCAGTCTCAGGCTTAGGTCTAGACTTGGGCTTCTTCACTTGAGCAACAACTTGCTTGCCGTTCTTCTTGAAGTTCCCCTTCTTCCCTTTGCCCCTTTTCTTGAAACTAGTGGTATTGTTAACCATAAACACTTGATGCTCCTTCTTGATTTCTACCTCTGCAGCCTTTAGCATCGCGAAGAGCTCCGGAATTGTCTTATCCACCCCTTGCATATTATAGTTCATCACGAAGCTTTTGTAGCTTGGTGGTAATGATTGAAGAACTTTGTCAATGACACTATCATCAGGAAGATTAAGTCCTAGTTGAGTGAAGTGGTTGTGGTACCCAGACATTCTGAGTGTATGTTCACTCACAGAACTATTCTCCTCCATTTTGCAGCTATAGAACTTATTGGAGACTTCATATCTCTCAATTCGGGCATTTTCTTGAAATATTAACTTCAACCCCTGGAACATCTCATATGCTCCATGACATTCAAAATGTCTTTGAAGTCCCGATTCTAAGCCATAAAGCATGTCACACTAAACTATTGAGTAGTCGTCAGCTTTGCTCTGCCAGACGTTCATAACATCTGGAGTTGCTCCTGCAGCGGGTCTTGCACCTAGCTATGCTTCCAGGACATAATTCTTTTGTGCCACAATGAGGATAATCCTCAAGTTACGGACCCAGTGTGTGTAGTTGCTACCATCATCTTTCAACTTAGCTTTCTCTAGGAACGCATTAAAATTCAAGGGAACGGTAGCACGGGCCATTGATCTATAATAACATAGACATGCAAATACTATCAGTTACTAAGTTCATGATCAATTAAAGTTCAATTAATCATATTACTAAAGAACTCCCACTTAGATAGACATCCCTCTAGTCATCTAAATGATTACGTGATCCATATCAACTAAACCATGTCCGATCATCACGTGAGATGGAGTAGTTTTCAATGGTGAACATCACGATGTTGATCATATCTAATATATGATTCACGTTTGACCTTTCGGTCTCATGCTCCGAGGCCATATATGCATATGCTAGGCTCGTCAAGTTTAACCCGAGTATTATGCACGTGCAAAACTGGCTTGCACCTATTGTATGTGAACATAGATCTTATCACACCCGATCATCATGTGGTGTCTCGGCACGATTAACTGTAGCAACGGTGCATACTCAGGGAGAACACTTGTTCCTTAAAATTTAGTGAGGGATCATCTTATAATGCTACCGCCGTACTGTCGGAGTAATGGGCCACGGGTAGGCCAACCCGAGCCCCATAACCTTCCAAGACACCGGGGCAGGCTGCGCCCCTCAAGACCACAGGGCGAAGAGCCGCCTCCTGGGAAGTCTACGGCAAGGCGGCCGACTGCCCGCTCACGGCCGAGTCCCAGGGGCGACTTCCAGAGAAGCCGGCTTTGGGGGGTCGGCCGGCGACTCCAACAAACCGTGACCTCATCGAAGGGGACAGGGCAGGGGCGTGGCTACAATGAAGCCCACCCCCGCCCCTTACCAAGGGCAGGCATGGCTACAGCACGCCATACTTGGGAATATCTCCCTGCGGCGTGGCACTGTTGCCCGGCCGGCCCTGACATCAGCACCATTGTACCGGGTCCTGCGCCCACGACGGCTTGTCTGTACGGCCTGGAGGCAGCGGGGCCCACCAGTCAGCAAGACCTCGGGAAACGGTGGGAGAACCGCCAGTCGAACCCGTCGGGAGTCGGTCCGGGGGAGTCGGCTGAGCCCTCCCCCGGGGCCCACGCGCCATTAATCAAGAAGAGATGGGGAGTGGCCACAGTGATCGCCCGCCAGGCGGCGGGGCTGTTGCCACGACCCCATGACCAAGCTTGCGTCATCAGGAGCACGGCTACAGTAATCAGCAGCCGGCAAGACCCGCCCGCGGCGGACGCGGCATGTCGGCTCCGTACCAGACCAGTCGGCAGGGCCCACCAGTCGGCGGGCCCGAGCAGTCGGCGGCGAAGTCGGAGGTCGGAGGCACTGACAGCTGGGCCCGCACCCTGTCGAATTACCACTGCACCACTCGGGGGTAGGCCTATATAAACCCCCCAGGGCACCCATGCAAAGGGGGATCCCAGTAGTTCTATACCATACCAGATATTAGGAGAGAGCTAGCCTTGCCCTCTCCTACCACCAGACACAACTCAAGGAGCAACCGTGTAAACACTTGACCATAGTGATCATGCGGAGACCCCGCAGAGCAGCAGTAGGGGTATTATCTCCCCGGAGAGCCCCGAAGCTGGGTAAGATTCACCGGCGTGCATGTCTTCGCCTCATCCCGTTTCTAGGCATCGGCGACGTTCTACTCGCCCCCACCATGATAAGCCATCCGTTGGCATATGTCGCACCAAACCCCCGACATTTGGCGCCCACCGTGGGGCTTGGTGCACCGCCGTCCGGAGATCTGTTCTGGACGGGAACCCTTTTCCTCCCTAGCGAGCGCAGCCAGCCAGGCACGCCAGACGAAGTTTGCGTCGACGCACTGCGTGGCATTGAGATCACCTGCGCAGCCAGCTCCTTGGCCGAACTTGTCGGCGAGGTCCGCCTCTCCGACGAACCTGCGTCCGACGCAGGCGCAGGCGGCCCCGAAAACCTCCTCGCGGGCCTCCTCGATCAACTCCGCGTTTCCGGCGAGCCTGCCGTAGACTTGGAGTCCGTAGGCTCCACCGACCCGATGCTGGTCGACTCCGACACCGCGTCGGTCGACGCGTTCCCCACCAACGTGGTGGTCTATGACGAACCTCTCCCCCACGCGGAGAGCGACCGAAGCACCGTCACTGAGGTGCTGGTCATCAGTCATGACGAGTTCCCTGGCGGAGGGGCGCCCGACTCACTCGACGCGGCGCTGCAAGACCTAGCTACGCCCATTCCGGAAGATGCTGACGCAGAGACGTTAGAAGCGCGCCGCCTTCAGCTTGTTGAAGGCGCGAAGAAGCTGGCCAGCATGAGACGCTTGTCAGAAGTTTACCAGCGGGAGATGGATCGCGCTGTTGGCGGCTCGCTGGCCCCAGCAGGGCCCAGCCGCCTTGGCGCGGTTCAGCAGCGCGGCGTAGCCATCGCCAGCCTGTGTGGGGCTAGCCGCCCCGTGTATGCCACGCCAGCGGAGAACATCCGAGCCGCCCAGGCAGCGGCGGATGAGCTGGACAATTTCGAGGGCGAAGAGTGCCGCCTCATGATGGAGCGAGTCCAGCGGCTCCTCGACGCGGACGCCGCGCAGAACGAGGCCGGCTGCCGCACGGAGGCGCCGCAGCGGCCAAACGATGACCCACACCGAGATCAAGGCGCGACGTCTCGGACGCCGACTGGCGGTGCCCGAGGAAGAAAGGACAAGGAGCTGGCTGTCAGCCACAGTCGGATTTGGATTACCATAGAGAGCGACCGAGACGGCCACCCGAGAGCAGTGGAACGACGAGACGACTGTCCGCCTCCCCCTCCCCACAAGGAGAGGCGAGTCTCCCCGCCGCCTGTTGACCATCCGACTCTCGGTGACCGCCTTGGCCGCCGAGAGGGAGTTGGAGAGAATGACGCCCGCCACCGGATCGACCGACTTCCCCGGTCCCTGGCGCTGGAAGAAGAAGACGAGCTGGGTCCACCTTGTTTCGGGCCCCGCATTCGGGACGAGCCCTTTCCCGGAGGGTTCACGCTGCCAGGAGACACGCCCAAGTATACCGGCTCCATGAAGCCGGAAGACTGGCTAGTCGACTAATCCACGGCTGTCAGCATAGCAAACGGCAACAAGCATGTCGCCGTAAAGTACGTTCCGCTCATGCTCCAGGGCACGGCCCGGACATAGCTGAACAGCCTAAAGCCTCGCAGCATCAACAGCTGGGTCGACTTCACCGAAGCGTTCGTCCGCAATTTCACTAGCATGTACAAGCGTCCTCCCAAGCCTCGTCAGCTCTCCTTGTGCGTGCAAGGTCCTGACGAGTCGACTCGCGACTACCTCACGCGTTGGGCTGAGCTCCGGAACTCCTGCGAGGGCGTGCACGAGGTGCAGGCCATCGAGTACTTCACAGCCGGGTGCCGAGAAGGCACCCTCCTCAAGCACAAGCTCCTCTGCGACGAGCCAGAAACCCTCGACGAGCTGCTGATCATAGCGGACAAGTACGCTACGGCCGACTCCTCCATGAAGATGGAAATTCAAATCAGCACGACTGGCAAAGTAGCTCCTCAGGCTCCAAGAACTCCGGTGGCAGACGCCGGCCAGCGACAACAGCAGGGCGACAACAAGCGCAAGGCCCCGTAGCCGGCTTCCAGCAGCCGGCAGGTCGCGACCGTTGTAGCCCAGCAGCCAGTAGAGCAGCCTCCGCCCAAGAGACAGAAAGGCGGCAAGCCGAACTGGTTGCCGGCCTTCTCCTACGAGCAGACCTTGGATGGACCTTGCAAGTTCCACAGCGGCGCGAAGCCGTCGAATCACACCACCCGGAAGTGCCACTGGCTCACTAGGATCGCCAAGGGAGACGGCCTCCTGCCACCCCTGCCTGCTGGGCAGCCGCCTCCGCCTCCGCCCCAGCAGCCGGCAATCAGGCCAGTCGGCATGGTACAAGACGAATACCCTGAAGAGTACGGAGCCTACGTGGTGTTCACCAGTGTGGCTGATGATCGATGCAGCAGGCGGCTGCAACGACAAGAGGTGAACGCAGTAGCCTCAGAGACGCCATAGTCCATGCACTAGTCTGAGAGGCTCATCAGCTGGAGCAGGGCTGACCACCCAGAAGTGATGCCGAGTCTGGGCTCCTACGCCTTGGTCCTGGACGCCACCTTTGCCACGGACAAACGGGCCGTGCGTTTCTCACGAGTTCTGATAGATGGGGGCAGCAGCATCAATATCCTGTACAAGGACACCATGGAGAAGTTAGGAATCAAGCAGAGACAGCTTCAGAACAGCTGGACTGTGTTCCACGGCATTGTTCCTGGGCTCTCCTGCTCACCAATCGGCAAGATCCTGATTGACGTCCTCTTTGGGGACAAAGATCACTTTCGAAGAGAGTCTATTTGGTTTGAGGTAGTGGACCTTGAGAGCCCATACCATGCGCTACTTGGCCGGCCTGCCTTGGCCAAGTTCATGGCGGTCCCCCACTACGCTTACCTCAAGATGAAGATGCCCAGTTCCAAGGGAATTCTGACTATGGCCGGCGACTACCGGAAGTCGTCCTCTTGCGCGGACGAGAGCAGTCGGCTGTCCGAGTCCCTGGTGATTGCAGCCGAGAAGCGACTCCTTGAGCGAGTTGTGGCGATGGCCGGCAAGCAGCCGGAGATATCGCCCGACCCGAAGGAGTCGGAAGCCGAAGGTTCGTTCAAGCCGGCCAAAGAGACAAATAGGATACCCTTGGATCCGGAGCGCCCAGAGAGGTACACCGTCGTAGGTGCAAACCTCGACAGCAAATAGGAAGGCGAGCTCGTCGATTTCCTCATGAGAATCGGGACATCTTCGCATGGTCTCCCAAGGACATGCCAGGTGTACCGACGGATTTCATCGAGCACAAGTTACACGTCCGATCTGATGCAAAGCCAGTCAGGCAGCCCCTGCGCCGCTTATCAGAAGAGAAGAGAAGAGTTGTCGGAGAAGAGATAGCCCGACTCCTAGCAGGCGGCTTCATTATGGAAGTTTTCTTCCCGGAGTGGCTGGCAAATCCGGTCCTGGTGCTAAAGAAGAACAAGCAATGGCGATTGTGTATTGACTACACGAGCCTCAACAAGGCCTGCCCCAAGGACCCAATTGCTCTGCCAAGAATTGACCAGGTGATAGACTCCACAGCCCGATGCGAGTTGTTGAGCTTCTTGGATGCATACTCAGGATATCACCAGATCAAGCTGAATCCGGCTGACAGATTGAAGACCGCCTTCATCACGCCGTTTGGAGCATTCTGCTACCTCACCATGACGTTCGGCTTAAGGAATGCTGGCGCCACCTTTCAGCATTGCATGCAAAAGTGCCTCCTCAAGCAGCTCAGCAGGAACGCCCACTTTTACGTGGACGACATGGTGGTGAAGACGGAAAATCGAGAAACACTGCTGGAAGACCTCAAGGAGACCTTTGAGAACCTGCGCCGGTTCCAGATCAAGCTCAACCCCGAGAAGTGTGTATTCGGAGTACCAGCCGGCCAGCTCCTAGGTTTCCTGGTCTCTGAACGCAGCATAGAATGCAACCCAGTAAAAATCAAGGCCATTGAGAGAATGGAGGTACCTAGCCGACTGCTGGATGTGCAGAAGTTCACCGGCTGCTTGGCGTCCATCAGCCGATTCATCAGTCGACTGGGCGAGAAAGCTCTCCCCTTATACCAACTCATGAAGAAGACCACTTTTTTCGAGTGGAACCATAAGGCGGACAAAGCTTTCCCCCAGTTGAAGAAGAGGATGACTACTCCACCCGTCCTGGCGGCTCCGACTCCCAAGGAACCTATGCTCCTGTACATCGCCGCCACCAGCTGAGTAGTCAGCACAGTCATTGTAGTAGAGCGCAAGGAGGAAGGCAAGGCGCTACCTGTCCAGAGACCAGTATATTACCTGAGCGAGGTACTGTCGACCTCCAAGCAGAACTACCCTCACTACCAGAAGATGTGCTATGGCGTGCACTTTGCTGCTAAGAAATTGAAGCCTTACTTTCAAGAGCATCCAATCACAGTGGTCTGCACGGCTCCACTTGCCGAGATCATCGGTAGCCGAGATGCCTCTGGTCGAGTGGCCAAGTGGGCCATAGAGCTGGCTCCTTACACCATCTACTACCAGCCCCGCACCGCTATCAAATCACAAGCACTGGCCGACTTCCTCGTCGACTGGGCCGAGACCCAGTACCTGCCTCCAGCGCCTGACTCCACCCATTGGCGGATGCACTTCGACGGCTCCAAGATGCGCACCGGCTTGGGAGCCGGCGTCGTCGTCACCTCTCCCAAAGGAGACAAGCTCAAATATGCACTGCAAATCCATTTTTCCGCCTCCAACAACGTGGCCGAGTACGAGGCGCTCATTCACGGGCTTCGGCTTGCCAAAGAACTTGGCATCCGCCGGATCTTGTGTTATGGCGACTCGGACTTAGTGGTCCAGCAGTCATCTGGCGACTGGGACGCGAAAGACGCAAACATGGCGAGCTACCGTTTCCTCGTGCAGCAACTCAGCGGGTATTTTGAAGGGTGCGAGTTCCTCCATGTGCCAAGAAACGACAACGACCAAGCAGACGCCTTGGCACGAATCGGCTCTACCTGCCAAGCAATACCATCTGGCGTCGCCCTTCAACGCCTCATCAAGCCGTCTGTTAAGCCTTCACTAGAATTAGACTCCAGTTTTGTGTCGGCTCCTCCTGAAGACGGTGGATCCGACTCCAGAGCTCCGGCAGTCGGAACGGGAACTTTGGCGGGCGACCCCAAAGCTGCCACAGTCGAGCCCGGCCCGGGGACTGTGGTGACTGCCTCGAAGATTCCAGAACTCGGCGCAAGGACCGCGCCAGTCGGCCTGGGGACTTCATCAGCCCAGCAAGCGGCTGTTGACTCCAGCCCGCCGCCTCCCAGCCCAGCCGCCCTCGTCCAAGTCGCGGTTCTGGTAGTCGAAGAAATAGCAGCACCCTCATGGGCCCAGCCCATCCTCAAATTCCTGGTGAACAAAGAGCTACCAACTGATGAGACCTCAGCTCGGCAAGTACAACGCCGGGCGGCAGCCTATACCATAATCAATAGAGAGCTGGTCAAGCGCAGCATCACTGGTGTCTACCAGCGCTGCGTAGAGCCAGAGCAAGGCCAGGCGATCCTCAAAGACATCCATCAAGGCGAATGCGGCCACCATGAGGCTTCAAGAGCACTCATCGCCAAAGCTTTTCGGCACGGTTTCTTTTGGCCGACTGCCTTGGAAGATGCCAAGGAGTTGGTCCAAAAATGCAAAGGGTGCCAGAAGTTCAGCTCCAAGCTGCACCAGCCGGCTTCCGCGCTCAAGACCATCCCCATTGCTTGGCCTTTCGCAGTTTGAGGTCTAGACATGGTGGGCCATTCAAGACAGCACGAGGTGGTCTAACTCACCTACTTGTCGCAGTGGACAAGTTCACCAAGTGGGTAGAAGTGAAGCCAATTAAGAAGCTGAACGGTCCGACTGCCGTGACCTTCATCACCGATATCACAATTCGGTATGGCATACCACACAGCATCATCACCGACAATGGCACAAATTTTGCCAGAGGCGCCTTGGCCCGTTTCTGCGCAACACAGGGCATCCGACTGGACCTAGCGTCCGTCGCCCACCCGCAGTCAAACGGCCAAGTGGAGCGAGAAAACGGCCTCATCCTGTCCGGCATCAAGCCTCGGTTGATCGAGCCTCTGGACCGCTCGGCTGGCTGCTGGCTCGATGAGCTGCCAGCCGCCCTCTGGAGTCTGCGCACGACTCCAAACAAGTCAACCGGCTTCACGCCCTTCTTCCTCGTCTACGGTGCCGAAGCCGTCATCCCAACGGACATAGAGTTCGACTCCCCATGAGTCACCATGTACACCAAGGAGGAAGCAGAAGAAGCACGACAAGACGGCGTCGATTTGCTGGAAGAGGGCCGGCTATTGGCACTCAGCCGGTCCAGCATCTACCAGCAGAGCCTGCGCCGATACCACACCAGGAAGGTCAAGCCAAGATCTTTCCAAGAAGGCGACCATTTGCTCCGGCTGATCCAGCGAACAGCTGGCCAGCACAAGTTGTCGCCGCCTTGGGAAGGCCCTTTCATCATCAGCAAAGTACTAGGCAACGATTCCTACTACCTGATCGACGCTCAGAAGCCCCGAGCACGCAAGAGGGACGACTCCGGCAAGGAGACAGTGCGGCCATGGAATGCAAATCTTCTCCGAAGATTTTATAGTTGATGCAGTATGTACCACGCTACCTTTTGTATTAACGTACCAAGACTTCGGGCCCCCCGAGATGAGCTCGGGGACTGCCCTCTTTTGTCTGTATGATAAAAATTATGCCTACAAGTATGTTACTCTTTGTCATGCCGCTTGGCACCGGGCTCGACAAGTCGGCCCGGGGACTTGCCGCCTTGCACTATGAAATGCTTCCTGCAGCCGGACAAGTAGTGTGTAACACCTAAGCCGTCTTCTGTCAGAAGCCGCAGCTCACAGAGCGACTGTACGGTGGGCAGAGGTAAGGTAGAATGGGTGCTCGCACGAAAAATGGCTAAGGACTCAAAGCGTAAAACATAGCTCAAGACGGCTTCCAGCCTTTCTCGCAAACCGACTCTCGAACATTCGGATTGTCATTTTCTATCCAACTTGCTCAAACAATCTTGAAATCGGCTAAGTACTTGCTTTCCCAAAGTAGCCTAGCACTTGATCCAGCAACAGTCTGCAGAGTGGCTGTCTGATTGGCAAGGCAGGCAACTAAGAGAAAGCGGCAAAGGAAAACAACCAAAAGAACAATGAGCAAGAAAAGATATATATATATATAACATAGGCCCTTGGCCGAATTGTCGAGTAGAGGTTCAAAATACACCCCGCGGGTGGAATTGTGCGAATTAACAAGTTTTTCAAAAGACTACTGAAGCAGATAAAACAAAAGACATAGCGGCAGCTTAGTAGGCGGCAGACGGATTCAGGGGGTCGGAGGAGGCGCCAGCGTCAGGCGTTGGGGCGGTCGGCCGGCTAGTCTCGACTTGATCGCCTCCGGCAGCAGTCGGGTCGGTCGCACGCGGCTCGTTGCTGGAGGCGCGGTCGGGCTGAGGCTGACCGTCTGCTCCGTCTTCTGGTGCCTCCGCCTCGCCCTCATCCTCCGCCTCGTCCTCCTCCTCGACGCTGGAGCCAATCACCTCCGCCGAGTCTTCGCCGTAGTCTGGGTTCATCCCAAACCACTCCGGCGGTACCTCCTCGCCGTCTTCAGACCGCTCGGGGACGAAGATGCTCGTGTCGGTGTACTCGGCGATCGCTGCAGCACGCTTGACGAGGGCGTCTTCCGCAGCCGCCAGCTCCGGTTGGGCCTCCAACCGAAGCTTTGGCCAACCAGTCTAGATCCAGCCCCGGGTACCATGCCTTGACGAACTCCATGGCCCGGCGTGCTCCAGCCTGGGCCGAAGAGCCCTTCCAGGCCTTGAGGCGACCAGCCGCGACCTCCAACCAGTTGGCCGTCAGGCTGGGGGTGCACGGAGCCTGCATATCCAGCCAAAGGGCGGAAATCGCCTGGGCACCGACGCGCTGAAGCCGGCGCAGCATCCGGTGAGCCGGCCGGAGGCGAGCCTCGATGCTCAAGATGTGCTCATTAAGAGTTCGGGGGGCATCGGCGGCGATCTCCATGCCCTCCGCCCTCCGACTTTCATGATCAGCCTCGATGGCTTGGATAGCGGCCAGCGACTGCCTAGGGAAGAAGTCTGCAAAAGACACGAAGAAACGAAAAAGCAAGTCAAAAACCAGGAGTCGGCACGATCTAAGTCGGCAACTCGAAGAAAGAAAATAAAGAGACTCACCATCAACGATGTCTTCAATCTCGTGGAAGCCGGAGGACAGCAGCGCCTCCTTGTCAGACCAGGAGTTGCGCTCGCTCGTGAACTCGGCCAAGAGGGCGGTTTCCGTCTCCTCCGCCTCCCTCTGCGACTTCGCAAGCAGCTCCTTCTGCTCTGCCAACTGAGTGGCCAGCAGATCGCGCTCTGTGGCGAGCCTGCTGCACTCCTCCCCTTTGGCGAGCAGGGCGGAGTTGGCTTCACTCAGCTGCTGTTGAAGAGCATCGTTTGCTCCTGAAGGAAAGGAAGAAAGACAACCGTCGTCAATAAAGTAGGTTGCTGGGGAGACCCGACCCGACTGCTCGGCAGTCGGCCCGAATCTCGGGGACTACAGCCCGCGGGTGCGCTAGCGCGCCCCCGCAGAGAAGAAAAAAGAGGGAGGGACTTACTCCGGCTCTCCGCCAAGTCGGCGGTCCGCTTGCCCAGCTCTTCAACATTACGGTTGAAGGCAGTGACGCAGAGGTTGTGGTAATCCTGCAACAAGCATTTCAGACAAAGTTAGTACCCAGAAGTTCATCAATTGGAGTTCTGGGCCGCCTGCTCAGCAGCCGGCCTGAAACTCGGGGACTACACCCAGTGAGTGCGCTGGCGCGCCCGCATAGAGAGGAACAAGAAAAACAAAGGCCCAAAGAAAAAACATAGCCGGACGGCTGCCCGCGACGCTAGGAACGCCTTGGTCCAACTCTGGAGGGCATCGCCCTCAGCATGGAGCTTCGCCTGGACGTCCAGGAGCGCCCGGTTCAGCGGCCCTAGGTGCGGCCCTCGCACCCACCCAACAGGTGCGGCGCTCGTTGCTTCGGCGTCTAGAGCCGCCGAGCTGGCGGTGCCGGCTTCCAGGGGGCGGAGTGCCAAAGTTGCCTTCTCCAGACGATGGCGCGCTAGCGAGCCGACCTGGAGGAGTAGCCTCGCCACGGCCTCGTCTTCGGTCGGCGGCACCGGAGGGTCCGCTGGCTGCTCACCTTGCACGCCTTCAGACGGCGGCGGAGGCGGCGGTGGAACGTTCGCGCCCGGAGTAGACGGCTCGCCGCCTTCCCTCTCCTCGACGAGGTTCTCCCCGCCGGCTTCTCTAGTCTGCCCCGTGAACTCCGGGGGCGGCGGCGCAGAGTTCAGCGGGGTAACAAGCAAGGCCGACTGGCGGCGTGCGACTTCCTCAGCCTGCTGCTTCGCCACAGCGGCGGCTTCGGCCTCCGCTAGTTTTTTCTTAGCAGAGGCCTCCGCCCTGTCGGCCTCCGCCTTCTCCAGGCGGAGGGCTTCTTCTTCGTTGCGCTTCTCCTGCGCATTCCGCTCCGTCGCCTCCCGGAGGTCGGCAGCGGGGTCTATCCGCCGAGTGGTGGCGGGCGTCTCCGCTGACCCCATGACGGAGGCGGCGGCGACCCGCTCAAGAGAGAGGGGAGCCCTGAAGAAAGAGGGGCGAGCAGAGACTCAGACAAAACACGAAGAAAGAATAACTTTGAAGACAGAATACTTACGCAGAGACCAACGGCGGCTTCTTCACTTCCTTACGGAAGCGGATGGCCTTCGCGGCTGCCTCGTCCCGCCGGGTCGCCGCAGCCGAACCCTTGGGCTTCTTTGGCCGGCTGCCGAACAAAGTCGGCACAGCCCGGCGCTTCTTCCCGCCGCCTGGAGCGCCCCACGCGGTAGAAGAGCCCGCGCCCGGCTGGCTGGCTCCTGGCCGATGGCGAGGGGCGACTCCTCCCTCGGCGTCGTATGCAGGCCAGTCGGCGAAGGTAGCCGAGGGCCTGAAGTCGCCTGTCGTCCCTCCTCCTCCCTCGGCGTCGTCTTCCAGGGCCGCCGCCCCCAGATCGGGGTCGTCGACGTCGCTCACGGGCCGGCCCCGAGGTGCCGGCTAGTGGGTGAAGAAGGGGATTCTAACCAAAGCCGACTGTTCAGAACAAAACTCGGCAAGAAGAAGACAATCCAAAGAAAGAAAAGAAAGGCGACTCACCACGGGCGGGGGGTTGGCGCGGGAGTATGGCTCCTTGCTGAATCGCCAGTCCTCCGGGAGCCTGTTGTCCGAGAGTTAGTTCACCATAAGGGCCACCTCTTCGTGAGGCATGTCCTTGGTGCACATCCGACTCGAGTCGCAGCCCCCGCTCATTTGGCATATCATGTGAGGGCGGCCTTGGAGTGGGAGAACTCGGCGCGAGACGAAGGCGGCCAGCAGGTCCGGACCAGTCAGACCCTCCGACTACGTCAGCACTCGGAGTCGCGTGATGGCGCCGGCTCCTCCAGGCGTCAGCGAACTGGCCCGGTACGACCAGTTGGGCAGTCTGCCAGCCAGCGGGCCGGCTAAGAAAGCTGGCAGATTGACCCAGTCGCCCCTCGTGGCGATGTTCCTGACGTAGAAGTAGGACCTCTGCCACATCTTCACCGACTTCAACAGCGAGATGGAGGGGAGGTGGTTGTCGGCTCCTGTCCTTCGCACGGCGATGAAGGCGCCGCACTGAGCCGGCACGCCCGCGGCCTGGGTGCCGAGCTTGGAGAAGAAGAACTCCCCCCAGAGCTCGAGGGAGGGGAGGACTCCGAGGAAGCCTTCGCACAGAGCCACGAAGGCGGACAGCAGCACCACTGTGTTGGGGGTGAGGTGGTGCTGCTGGAGGCCGTAGAACTCCATGAACGACCGGAAAAAGCTGCTCGCCGGCAGCCCCAGCCCATGCAGGCAGTGCGAGCGGAAGATGACCCGCTCGCCCTCCTGCGACACGGGGGAAATCTCCCCCGCCGGTGCAAGACGCACCTGCACACGATCTTCGCCGGGAAGCCGACGGGTCCGGCGGAGGAACTCGATATGGTCTTCGTGGACTTCGGAGGCGTCCCAGGTGCCGGAGCGCACTGGGGGAGGCGCGGCAGCGGAGGAAGAACTCATCGCGAGCTGTCCCCGCAGCATTCGCCGGAGCCTGGGCGTGTGGCGGAGCGAAGAAGAGAAGAGGAAGCAGGAGAGCGAGGAGCTGCGAGGAGGAAGAAAGCAAGGGGTAGTCTCTTCCCCCTACTTATAGCCCCGTGGGCTGCGAAGCCGAGGGGGCGGACGTGGAGATTTACTGCACCCGCAACCCCACGACCCCCACGATCCACGTAAAATTACTGCGCGCAGTAACTTCACGGGAATTCCAACCGTCCACCGGGGCCGCAGCGGATCCGCTCGGGCGCCGAGGCGCGGTAGTGGCGGGCCCCGCCTACGGGCCTGTCCCGTCGCGCGCATGGGCTAGCAGGATGGCCTGGCCACGTGCCCTCGCGTGACAGGCCAACAACGGGCGGCGGCCTGGAAGCTTAGCTAGCACACCACTTGAAATCCCACTGCGATGTTCGAACTACTGAGCAAGTCGGAATTCAGTGAGTCCGAGTTGGGCGAGTCCGACTCCTTCTAGTCAGCCCGACAGAAGTCAATCAAGACCATGTGTTGAGCACCCGGAAAGAGAAACTGCTGAGGCTTCTCGGCCGATCGTCCGCGGCGCCTCACCAGCTTCGGGGACTACTATCAGAGTAATGGGCCACGGGTAGGCCAACCCGAGCCCCATAACCTTCCAAGACAGCGGGGCAGGCTGCGCCCCTCAAGACCACAGGGCGAAGAGCCGCCTCCTGGGGAGTCTACGGCAAGGCGGCCGACTGCTCGCTCACGACCGAGTCCCAGGGGCGACTTCCAGAGAAGCCAGCTTTGGGGAGTCGGCCGGCGACTCCAACAAACCGTGACCTCATCGAAGGGGACGGGGCAGGGGCGTGGCTACAATGAAGCCCACTCCCCGCCCCTTACCAAGGGCAGGCATGGCTACAGCACGCCGTACTTGGGAAGATCTCCCTGCGGCATGGCACTGTTGCCCGGCCGGCCCTGACATCAGCACCACTGTACTAGGTCCTGCGCCCATGACGGCTTGTCTGTACGGCCTGGAGGCAGCGGGGCCCACCAGTCAGCAAGACCTCGGGAGACGGCGGGAGAACCGCCAGTCGGACCCGTCGGGAGTTGGCCGAGCCCTCCCCCGGGGCCCACGCGCCATTAATCAAGAAGAGATGGGGAGTGGCCACAGTGATCGCCCGCCAGGCGGCGGAGCTGTTGCCACGACCCCATGACCAAGCTTGCGTCATCAGGAGCACGGCTACAGTAATCAGCAGCCGGCAAGACCCGCCCGCGGCGGACGCGGCCTATCGGCTCCGTACCAGACCAGTCGGCGGGGCCCACCAGTCGGTGGGCCCCAGTAGTCGGCGGAGAAGTTGGAGGTCGGAGGCACTGACGGCTGGGCCCACGCCCAGTCGAATTACCACTGTACCCCTGGGGGGTAGGCCTATATAAACCCCCCAGGGCACCCATGCAAAGGGGGGATCCCAGTAGTTCTATACCATACCAGATAGAAGGAGAGAGCTAGCCTTGCCCTCTCCTACCACCAAACACAGCTCAAGGAGCAACCGTGTAAACACTTGACCATAGTGATCATGCGGAGACCCCGCAGAGCAGCAGTAGGGGTATTATCTCCCCGAAGAGCCCCGAAGCTGGGTAAGATTCGCCAGCGTGCATGTCTTCGCCTCATCCCGTTTCCAGGCACCGGCGACGTTCTACTCGCCCCCACCATGATAAGCCATCCGTTGCATATGTCGCACCAAACCCCCGACACGTACTAAGCAAAATAAGATACATAAAGGATAAACATCACATGCAATCAAAATATGTGACATGATATGGCCATCATCATCTTGTGCCTTTGATCTCAATCTCCAAAGCACCGTCATGATCTCCATCGACACGGGCTTGACACCTTGATCTCCATCGTAGGATCATTGTCGTCTCGCCAACTATTGCTTCTACGACTATCGCCACTGCTTAGTGATAAAGTAAAGCAATTACATGGCAATTGCATTTCATACAATAAAGCGACAACCAGAAGGCTCCTGCCAGTTGCCGATAACTTTTAAAAAACATGATCATCTCATACAAAAATATATCTCATCACGTCTTGACCATATCACATCACAACATGCCCCACAAAAACAACTTAGACGTCCTCTACTTTATCGTTGCAAGTTTTACGTGGCTGCTATGGGCTTTTAGCAAGAACCGTTCTTACCTACGCATCAAAACCACAACGATTTTTCATCAAGTTTGTTGTTTTAACCTTCAACAAGGACCGGCCATAGTCAAACTTGATTCAACTAAAGTTGGAGAAACACACACCCACCAGCCACCTGTGTGCGAAGCACGTCGGTAGAACCAGTCTCATGAACGCGGTCATGTAATGTCGGTCCGGGCCGCTTCATCCAACAATATCGCCGAATCAAAGTAAGACGTTGGTGGTAAGCAGTATAACTATTATCGCCCACAACTCTTTGTGTTCTACTAGTGCATATAACATCTACGCATAGATCTAGCTCTGATGCCACTGTTGGGGAACACAGTATTTAAAAAAAGTTCCTACGATCACTCAAGATCTATCTAGGAGATGCATAGCAACGAGAGGGGAGAGTGTGTCCATGTACCCTCATAGACCGAAAGAGGAAGAGTTTAGTAACGCAGTTGATGTAGTCGAACGTCTTCACGATCCAACCGATCCTAGCACCGAACGTACGGCACCTCCATGTTCAGCACACGTTGAGCACGATGACGTCCCTCGAGCTCTTTATCTAGTTGAGGACGAGGGAGAGTTCCGTCAGCATGACGGAGTGGTGACGGTGATGATGAAGTTATCGGCACAGGGCTTCGCCTAAGCCCTACGACAACATGACCGAGGTGGTAAACTGTGGAGGGGGCACCGCACACGGCTAAGAGATATCTGCTGTGCCTTTGGGGTGCCCCCTCCCCCCCCCCCCCCCCCCCCCCCCGCCTCCATATATAAAGGGGGGAGGTGGTGGCCAGCCTAGGGGGCGCGCCATAAGAGGGGAGTCCTACTTGGACTCCTAGTCCATGTAGGATTCGCCCCCCCTCCTTCCTTCCACCGAAGAGGGAAAAGGGGAAGGGAGAGAGAGGGAGAAGTAAAGAGGGCGGTCGACCCCGTCCCCTAGTCCAATTCGGTTTGGGCAAGGGGGCGCCCCTCTCACGTGGCCTTTCTCCTCTCCTCCAATAAGGCCCAATAGGCCCAATACTTCTCCCGGGGGTTCTGGTAACCTCCAAGTACTCCGGAAAAATGCCTGAATCACTCGGAACCATTCCGATGTTCAAATGCAACCTTCTAATATATGAATATTTACCTGTCGACCATTTTGAGACTCCAAGTCATGTCCGTGATCTCATCCGGGATGCCAAACAAACTTCCATCATCAAATCACATAACTCATAATACAAATCATCATCGAGCGTTAAGCGTGCGGACCCTACGGGTTTGAGAACTATGTAGACATGACCGAGACACATCTTCGATCAATAACCAATGGCGGAACTTGGATGCTCATATTGGCTCCTACATATTCTACGAAGATCTTTATCGATAAAACCGCATAACAACATATGTTATTCCCTTTGTCATCGGTATGTTACTTTCCCGAGATTCGATCGTCGGTATCTTCATACCTAGTTCAATATCGTTACCGGCAAGTTTCTTTACTCATTCTTTAATGCATCATCCCGTAACTAACTCATTAGTCATATTGCTTGCAAGGCTCATGGTGATGTGCATTACCGAGGGGCCCAGAGATACCTCTCCGATACACGGAGTGACAAATCCTAATCTTGATATATGCCAACTCAACAAACACCATCGGAGATACCTGGAGAGCATCACTATAATCACCCAGTTACATTCTGACGCTTGATAGCACACAGGGTGTTCCTCCGGTACTCGGGAGTTGCATAATCTCATAGTTAGAGGAACATGTATAAGTCATGATGAAAGCAATAGAAATAAAACTAAATGATCATTATGCTAAGCTAACGGATGGGTCTTGTCCATCACATCATTCTATAATGATGTGAACCCGTTCATCAAATGACAATACATGTGTATGGTCAGGAAACTTAACCATCTTTGATTAACGAGTTAGTCTAGTAGAGGCATATTGGGGACACTCTGTTTGTCTATGTATTCACACATGTACTAAGTTTCTGGTTAACACAATTCTAGCATGAATAATAAACATTTATCATGATATAAGGAAATATAAATAACAACTTTATTATTGCCTCTAGGGCATATTTCCTTCAGTCTCCCACTTGCACTAGAGTCAATAACCTAGATTACATAGTAATGATTCTAACACCCATGGAGTCTTGGAGCTGATCATGTTTTGCTCGTGAGAGAGGCTTAGTCGACGGGTCTGTAACATTCAGATCCGCATGTATCTTACAAATCTCTATGTCTCCCTCCTTGACTTGATCGCAGATGGAATTGAAGCGTCTCTTGATGTGTTTGGTTCTCTTGTGAAATCTGGAATCCTTTGCCAAGGCAATTGCTCCAGTATTGTCACAAAAGATTTTCATTGGACCTGATGCACTAGGTATTACACCTAGATCTGATATGAACTCCTTCATCCAGACTCCTTCATTTGCTGCTTCCGAAGCAGCTATGTACTCCGCTTCACACGTAGATCCCGCCACGACGATCTGCTTGGAACTGCACCAACTGACGGCTCCACCATTCAATATAAATATGTATCCGGTTTGTGACTTAGAGTCATCTGGATCAGTGTCAAAGCTTGCATCGACGTAATCATTTACGACAAGCTCTTTGTCACCTCCATAAATGAGAAACATATCCTTAGTCCTTTTCAGGTCTTTCAGGATCCACTCCTGGATTCGTTGGATGATATTCATCATGTGACGGTCATAACCTAGGGCGATATGGCCCTAGCTCCAGTTCATAAATATAATGTAGGCTTGTATTCCGTAAATAGTCATACATGCTTATGGAAAGAACTTGCATGACATCTTTTGTCCTACCCTCCCGTGGTAGTGGGGTCCAATTGGAAACTAAGGGATATTAAGGCCTCCTTTTAATAGAGAACCGGAACAAAGCATTAGCACACGGTGAATACATGAACTCCTCAAACTACGGTCATCACCGGGAGTGGTTCCGACTATTCTCACTCCGTGGTTGCCGGATCATAACACGTAGTAGGCGACTATAACTTGCAAGATCAGATCTAGAACATGGATATAATGGTGATAGCATAAACGGTTCAGATCTGAAATAATGGCTCCCGGGCCCAAAGTGACAAGCATTAAGCATGGCAAAGTCATAGCAACATCAATCTCAGAACATAATGGATACTAGGGATCAACTCCTAACAAAACTAGCTAGATTACATGATGAATCTCATCCAACTCCTCACCGACCAGCGACCTACGAAGGAGTTACTCACTCCCGATGGGGAGCATCATGGAATTGGCGATGGAGAAGGGTTGGTGATGACAAAGAATGAAGATCCCCCTCTTCAGAGCCCCAAATGGACTCTAGATCTGGCCTCTCGATGAAGAACATGAGGTGACGGCGGCTCCATCTCGTGGATCATGATAATTCTTTCTCCCTGATTTTTTTCGTGGAAATATGGGTTTTTATAGCGTCAGTTTCAGGGTCTACGGGGCCACCAGGTGGGAATAACCCACCTGGGCGCGCCAGGAGGGGGCGCGCCCTAGTGGGTTGTGCCCACCCAGGTGCCCCCTCCGGTGGATCTTGGCTCCAGAAATTCTCTTTATTGATATAAAAAATCCTCAAAAAGTTTCGTTCCAGTCCGAGAACTTTTATTTCTGCACAAAAACAACACCATGGTAGTTTCGCTAAAAACAGTGCCAGTCCGGGGTTAATGTCATTCAAATCATGCAAATTAGAGTCCAAAACAAGAGAAAAAGTGTTAGGAAAAGTAGATACATTGGAGACGTATCACTCAGCCATCTAGCGCTGCCACATAATTTTCATTCATACAGTATATTTATGCAACCGCATGTTGGGGAAGATCTGTACCATGTGGTGGTCTGTTGGGGAAGAAGAAGAGGTGAGGAACAAGGTTAGGAGACGTAGGATATTCATCCAACTACCTGAAATGGTCGACTGGCCCAAATGATGAAAGTCAGGTGACTTGTATAAATAGATGTTTTTACACAGCAAAAGATCCGTAAAAACAACAACATAAAGAAAAACTATCACTGCTCGTGGAATGAGATGGCCTCCTCGTCTTTGGCTGCCTGCGTGAACCACCGATAGCTGCCGACGTGTGTCTCTGCAGCGTGGTTGTCCTCGGCCTCCAACTACTCGTTCACGCGGAGCATGCGGGCGCTCTACACGGACGCGAGAACCACCTGGTTCAAGTCCGGTACGTCTGGTTTCGCCTGCAAAAGGGCCTCGATGGCAGCGGCATCCGCGCGCTCCACGTCGAGTTGAGCCTCTGACGCTCAGTTCAAGTCCAGGACGTCTGGTTCCGCCTGCAGGAGGGCCTCAATGGCAGCGGCATCCGCGTGCTCCGCGTCAAGTTGAGCCTCCGTCGCCCGGTTCACATCCACGACATCGGGTTCCGCCTGCAGGAGGGCCTCGATGGCAGCGGCATGCGCACGCTCCGCGTCAAGTTGAGCCTCCGCCTTCTGGTCCTCCTTTAGTATCGCCAGGTTGAACTGCTGGTCCACCTGCACCATGGGGGACCTGGACGCCAGGTCGAAATCGACGTCCATCGTCTCATACGCATCGGGGGCCTTCTGCGCCGCGACCTCCGCCATGAACATTGGATCGACTTCCTCCTCCTCGAAGCTTGGCCCCAGAGAACTCGGGGATTGGCCTGCCGCAAAGTGAGCTTGGGAATGGAGGTCTATGGCGCCAACCGCCGCCATGATTTCTACGCAGCGCTCTGACATCAGCATCTTGTAGTACGTGATCTTGCGGCACACCATGGCTTTCCGGCGAACTAGGGGAAGCTTGATGCGGGCTAGGGGATCGAAAGGTGGGGGAATGGGCTGGAGGCGAAGGTTCTGGTGTGAATAGTGGTTCTGGCTACGACCAGTTAATCGGTTTTGACTGTACATTGCTCTTGTCGCATTCGTGTTGCACCCCGGCACGCTGGACCCTCCACGTCGCTCACAGAATTGAACGCGCTTCGTCTTGTGTTTTTTCTCGCTTTGTGGGACCGCGATTGAGAGCAAACCGACGTCCCTCCCCCTACCCTGCCCGCGTCATTTATACTACTACTAAAAGAGAGAGAGGTCGGCCGACTATTACCAACACTCCCTCCAATTTATGTGGAGTAAATAAAAACAGAGGGAGTCTAGTACTATGAGCACTGCATACTCTACTATAGATGTTGTCAGCAGTGAATACAAATCTGGGAGTACGTACTAATCTAACAATATTGATTGGGCGTTGTTGTATGTTGTTACTTTTTCTGTAAGTTTGATCAAAGTAGAGATACTTTGACTACACATAAAACTTATATGTAAACTAGAAAGGATCAGAGGGAGTATATTGTACGTTCAAAAGCAAAACAAACATTGGATACCCTTTATATATGATTTGGTGATGCGATGATCACCGGTTCAAAATTTTGAATCCGCCTTAGGTATCACACATGCACCCACTCATTCTCTCTCAGTTTCATCTCGGGGTCCAGAGATCGATTGAACGAGGACTAGGGTGGGTACAGTACGTTCGTTTCCCTTTTGAACGTACAATATACTCCCTCCGATCCCCACAGAGCTCCCCCGGGTCATTTCTATCATAGAAACATACCAAACCTTTATCTCCTTGCACGACACGCACTTGATCTCTCAACATCAATCGATGTTGTCAAGATGTGTCGAGGCATGAACCGAATGGGATGTCAAAACTAAGATGGGAAGTGGCACATAGTGGAGGCAAAGTGAAACTTTAAACGATTCGTTTGTTTGTATGCATGTCGGACAAATTACAACATTGGAAATACAAGCACGGTCTAGGCCCACATGCGAATGATACTCGTCTGAATGTTCAAAGGAGGCATGCGGGAGGATGGACTCGACCGGAGGGCGGCATGATCGATGGAGAAGAGGGTTGGAGAGGAATGAGAAATAAGCAACGCCACATGATTATACTTGAACGGCTCAAATAAACAATAAGTTGTCTCGTTTTCCCTTCCGTCTTGGTCACGGAGTAAGGTACTCCCTCCGTTTTTATTTACTCTGCGTATTAGGTTTGACTGAAGTCATACTTCACAAAATTTGACCAAATTTATAGTAAAAATATGAACATTTACAATAGAAAATCTATATGATGTGAAAGTATATTCAATAATGACTCTAATGGTATTGATTTGTTATTGTATATGTTATTATTTTTGTCTATAAACTTTGTCAAAGTTTACAAAGTTTGACTTTGAGCAAAGCTAAAATGCGGAGTAAATAAAAATAGAGGGAGTACGCAGGGACTAGTATAGTAACTACTGCCCGAACATGGTAAGTTGGACCCCTAAATGCGGGCACGGACTGAGCACACCTCAATTATTCCTTCAAACAGTCGGACACCTACATTAGCACACCATCCGGCTACTTAGTCAAGTCTTACGCTTCACTAGTTGAAAAGGAAAAGGGTGGTACCGTACCAAAAACCACCACACTTGGGACTAGGGTAACAACTTGGTACTGTACCACATTTGAACCAGGGCACAAAAACCACCTGTTCCGCGCCTAATGCGCGACGCGGAGCACTAACACTCGAATTTGGCCGGGAAAACAGGGAAACCGACATGTGGGGCACACTTGTCGGGACGATGTGGCGCAGACTAGTCCAATGGAGGAGCTGGCCCATGACCTTCTCAGCATCGGCAAACGTTCATGTGGGCCGTGGGGGCCAGCAATGTGGCACAGCTCCCGCACCGCCTCTGGACATAGCGACCATGATGAGCGACACGATCATCGTCGTTGGACATGGTCGGCTTCAGGGTGCCAAGGGTGGCGTTAGCGCTGTGGCATGACCAGCAGATCAACACCCGGCTCGTCAAGGATGCATGGGGCGCCGAAGTGCGCGCACACCGCGAAGCGTCCGTGGAGTGTTGTAGCACGTACAACTTCATCCCCAGGACTTGGGACCATGCCGGGTTGTCTTGGTTTTTCAATGACATGTGGGGATCGCATGTGAGCAAAGGCCATCTCCAACATTGCCATGACCGCAGCTGACTACCCTGGCACACCAAAAACCCTCGTCCCTTGCGTTGTCGTGCGGTGCGTTCCCAGCCGGCGCTAGCTGCCCGCATTCATGCCATCCGTCTGTATGCCGTCATTAAGAGGCTCGGTGCCTGAGGAACCAACTCCGACAACTTAATGATCCACCCAGACGCTTGGCCTCACCTGAATGCGCTACTTAAAGCGGCAACGCCCAACTAAACTCCACACCATAGTGCATCGTCCTGCTACCTGGCACCACATCTGCCATGACTGCGAGCGTGAACACCGTGCGGGAGAGCTTTTCTTCGGGGATGAAGCTTGAGGTTGCTGCCCTCGCTCGAGTCGCCGCTCGCAATGCAATAGCGGCGTAGCCGAACGCGGACGCGACCGCACAAGAGGTGGCCACGCTGGCGGCCGATGACGGGACCACTGTCAGCCACGCGTCCTACTTGCCATCGTCCAATGTTCAGTGGTGCATGTGGCAGGTGAAGCAATGGATCATCCATGTCCATCATCATCGACCTCACATCCACCGGCACCACCGAGGTCGGGGACTCCTCCGAGGATGTGTAGGGCATGGGAGGCGGCAGGGCATGGTGTGCCAACTGGTCAGTCTGTCTCCCGTGTTCTACTCTTCCTCGCTGGAGATCGCACCTGCACTTCATGGGTCTTGAACAGCGCCCCCTTACATGGAGATCGCGGATGGAGGACGTCGGTCGCTGCCGTAGAATAGGTTTAGGGTCGGGTTTCTTTTATTTTTCTGTCCTATAAAAGTTCGAAATGTAATGAAAATCTGCCATGTTTGCATGAATCTCTTCCGGTGTATATGAACTTTCACAATAATAGTAAGATATATTGCAGAAGTATGAAAATATATGGAATGATGATTCATTTGTGTGTGTATAAACTTAGAAGGTTTGACCCTAGGCAAAGCTAACATGAGAAGTAAATAAACACATAGGGTCTACATACACAATTTATCTTAGGCACTCCAATAGTACGTCCACTACACATTCACACGTTTCACATCTTCCTACATCTACGAAAACCTATGAAAGGGTTAATGTAAATTGCCTCTCCCCCCTGATTTTCATGGTGGTGGACCCTCCCTCCCCCCAATCTCCAATCAAAGCTCACACGTTTCGCATTACGTTAGTTACGTAACTGGGATTATGTAGGTGTAGCATTACTCATCCTAAAAAAACAACTAAGCCAACCTCCCAGCATATCGCGCGGGAAAAGACCCGGTCGCGCCGTTTTAGTCCGGATTACCGGATTACTAGTAGTAGTACCGATGGATCACGCGAAGCACCAAGTGTAAAAGGAAAAAAGGTGGTACACTCATAGCACGCATGTCGCAGACGCATTGCACCCCTCACAGGGTCGGTCCTTCACACGGCTCATGCAGATGGAATGCGCTTCGGCTTGCCTCTTCAAAGACACGTGGGAGTGCACTTGGAGAAACCGACCATGCGCCAAACTCCCCCGCCCACCGTGCAAAAATCACCCCCCCCCAAAAAAAAATTGCCCCGAAATCCCAAATCCAACCGCCCTTCGGCCAACTAGCCAATAATATTCCCCAAACCCCCTCCCCCCGGGCCCCTCCACTCCATTCGCTCTGCCAAAGCTTCCCTCCATGTCATGTCGATACGTCGGCGCCGCGGTTCGTTGAGGGGACGCATGGTGATCCACTCGCTCACACAATACGCTCTCGTAGATTGTCGTCCTCTAGCCATGCCGCCACCGCTGGCGACATTCTTGTGGAGATGCACGGCGGTCAGCTTCTCCCACGGTATACGCATTCTAGACTGAGGCCCCGTGCATGTCGAAGTAGAACTGAATGTTAGCTCAGAGGCGATGTTAATCTCATTGTTTGCCGAAGTAGTTTACAATCAATATGCTCTGCTTAAGAAGCTTCCTTGCCCTGTTCTGCACTCAATCTTCTTAGCTGAGATGGCATGCCGCGCCTGATTAGTTGCTAAAATAACCTGCCATATATTTATTGTGACGTAGATTGTCATGGTTTAGTAGCCAATCTGTTAGGTGAAATAGCTCTACACCATTTTATACTCGATCTTTGTTGCTGAGATGGCCTTTGATGGTTGTGTGCTCGGCCTCATTGACTGCTGAAACAGTCTGCCATAATTGAGCACTCAAATCTGTTTATTGAATTAGCTTTACATATATTTCGTTACATAGATCTGCTTGTCCAAATATCTTGCTATAGCTTTAGACATTGACCTAGATATTTTTTTCTGGAGTCATAAAAAAGCAAATATGTTTTTCCTGTAATATATAGTAGAAGAACTAATTTTCATGTCTAACAGATGGACAGGACTTGGATAACTTCTGCTCAAAGATTCTCCGCTGCATATGGCGAGGGGGCTAAAAACTTCGTGAACTTTATCAGAGGTGAGTACGGTGGTCCAAAATCAGATGTGATCTGCCCATGTAGCAGTTGTATGAATTCAGTTACAAGACCCCAGTCAACTGTGCAAAATCATCTACACTTGTATGGGATGTCAGTCACATATACTAGGTGGGTTCATCATGGTGAATCTGTGAACGTCAATGTTACTGACTATGTGGAAGCAGCAGATCACTATCTTGATCCGCCTGATGCTCAGGTGGAAGAGGAGGAGGTCGTGGTGGCGGAGCCACTGAATTTGACCAACATTGAAACAATGCTACGAACTACTTGTGCATTTTGTGAACTTTCACCTGCAGAAGAAAAACGGTGGGCCCAAATGTTAGAACATTGCAACGTGCCTGTCACTCTAGGAAATAAGCTGCCAGTATTCTTAGCTATGGTCACCTTTCTTCAGGTGAAGACATTTGAGCAGACGACCAACAAATCATTCGATTTGATGTTGGCTGCTTTCCGCAAATCTTTCCTAGATGCGTCTGAGCTGCCACACACCTATAGTAAAATGAAGAATTTCCTTCGTGCAGTTGGAATTGGATATGATATGATCCATGTTTGTAAGAATAATTGTGTTCTGTTCTTGAAGGATTATGCCGACTTAAGTGAATGCCCAAAATGCAAATCATCAAGATGGAAAGATGGCGATGCTGTGAAGAGGATTCCTCATAATGTTCTCAGGCATTTTCCAATTATACCAAGATTGCAGAGGTTGTTTCATGATGCTGAAACAAGAGAGGATGTATTATGGCATTCTAGGAACCAGGAGTACAGAGATCAGAGTGTAATGAGCCATCCATATCATACTAGTGACTGGAAAAGCTTCAATCAGAAACACAAAAAGTTTGCTGCTGACCCGAGAAACATTAGACTTGGCTTAGATTCACATGGACTTAACCCATTTCGCCACCAGAGCGCCACATATAGCATGTGGCAAGTGCTTGTTATCACTTACAACATGCCTCCAAATGTCTGCATCAAAGAATCAAACTACATGATGGCCTTGCTCATCCGAGGTCCAAAAAGTCCTGGAAAGGATTTTGATTTATTCATGGAGCCTCTTATGGAGGAACTTCAACATCTATGGAGGGGTGTTCTCACTCGAGACATATATAGCAGCCCACCAGCTGATTTCTTTCTGCATGCTATTATAATTTGGTGCATCCATGATTATCCGGCTTTGGGCACTATGTCAGGGCGAATGACACATGGTTACAATGCATGTGTTCGCTATGACAGGAATCCGCTGTCATATGCAATACTTAGCAAGATCTGTTACATTGGACACCATCGTTTCCTTGCCAAGGACAAGCCGTGTCCTACAAAATACCAAAGATATGTGTTCAATGCAAAGCATGAAAACCGTGATGCGCCAAAGAGGCTCACCGCCGATGAGTTGCAAGTGGAATTAGAGAAGATCAGGTACATTGCACAAGGAAGCCGTCCTGATAATGGTAGCGGGAAAAGGAAGCGTGGCAAGTAGAAGAGAGGTTACTGTTTACCCATAGGTCCACTTTGTGGGACGCAGTATTGGAAAGATTTGGATCTGCGGCATAATCTTGAAGTGATGCACATCAAGAAAAATATATGTGACATCATTATCGGCACACTTCTTAATATTGAAGGAAAGACGAAAGATACCTTAAAATCTAGGATTGATTTGACACACCTGGGTATCAGAAAGGATTTGCAGGTGGAAGATGAAGGTAAACCACAGGATATGGCACCAGCTGTGTACGTCTTGGACAAGGTAAAAAGAAAAGAATTCTGCGAGGTCCTATCACATGTGAGATTCCCACATGGATTTGCTTCCAACCCTGAAAGGAGAGTCAGTGCAGATGGAAACAAGGTACAAGTGTTGAAAACTCATGACTGGCACTTCCTAATTCAAAGGGTTTTACCTATTATCCTTAGAGGATTGGGCCGCCTTGACTTATACAGAGCGGTTGCAGAGTTGGGACAATTCTTCAGGGAACTCTGCAGTAGAAATATCAAGATAGATGCTTTGGAGCATCTTAGAGACAAGATAACAACTATCCTACGCGATCTTGAGAAGATATATCCTCTAGCCTTCTTTGATGTGATGGTGCATTTGGCTGTTCATCTACCTGATGAGGCACTACTTAGAGGTCCAGTACAGTTTGGTTGGATGTACCCTATTGAAAGGCGGCTAGGCACTTTCAAGAGCTATGTTAGGAACAGAGCTAGACCCGAGGGTTCCATTGTAGAGGCCTACATTGCTACAAAAGCGTTGACATTCTGCTCAAAATACATTGAAACGGCTGATCAGCTTAGCAAAGAGATGGGTGGAGACAATCCCGGGCTCAATGTTTTCGATTGTTCTGTTCGAGTTACAGGAAAGAGTCGACAAGACGATAAACCTAAAGATTTGGACAAAGTGGTTTGGTATGTGTTGAATAACTGTCCTAAGATTCTACCTTATATCGAGTAAGTGCTAAGTACTGCAACTTATACATCATAATCTACTAAACTTGTAGCACATTCTTATATATTTAGATGTTTGACACAATCACTATGTTGTGCAGCATCTACAAAAAGGAGTTACTGCCGCAAAATCCAAGAAACATTGACAAACTGGTTATGGCAGGATTTGCGAAATGGTTCAAGAGCCATGTAAGCTTTTGAATTGCACTGTTAGTTTTTTAATATATTGAGTACATAAGATGATCAGCTTGTCTATCTTCTAACCATAGGTTAAGAAGATGCGGGAGGATGGGCTGACAACTAATGATGCCCTTTATGCACTAGCAATGGGTCCTGATACTCGGGTAAGATATTATGAATCTTGCATTGTTGGAGATGTGCGCTACAACACCCTTGCACGCGACGAAGGCAGGAAGACACAAAACAGTGCCATCATGAGCACGGATACGTACGGCAAAGAGACAACTGAAATGCATGCTAACATAACAGACATTGTTCAATTGTAGTATATCTCCAGTTTCGAGGTTCATCGGCGTGTGGTTCTGTTGTGCTGTCATTGGTATAACCTATTTTCCAGGATCGCAAAACCCAGAGCTGATGATTATTTCAAATCCATCAATGCCAAGGCGGTGTACCTGACCTATGGTCCTTTTATTTTGGTAAATCAAGCAACATGGATATTTTTCTTGGAAGACACATTTGCACGTAGCAATGACTGGAGAGTATTGCAAAGGTTTGAGCAGAGGAATTCGTTTAATGAAGTTGCACCACAAGATGATGCTTACACTACTCCTGATGTAGAAGATTCCACAGATGTTCCTAATATCTTTGAGAACCATCACGTCAATGACGCTGGCTAAAAGATTGCATGTTGGGCTGTGGACATACGAGATTTGATCAATAAGAAGCCAACGTTCGAGGACATTGAGGATGAACAAGAAGATGGCACTGGGGGAATTACGATTCAGACCGATAGACATGGCATAGATGTTGACGCTGCTGCTGTGGATGATGATTAGATTGCTTTTGTCGTATTTGCTTGTCAGAAGACGTTTTTTTATCTACTATGTGAAATTACGTTTACTATGACAACTGAAACCTGATGAAGTTGATGTTTAGTATTTTGCTGTGAGAACATCACTTATTATGTATGTTGATTTGTGTGGTGATTGTAGGACGACTAAAACATGATGACATTTATGTTTAGTTGTACTCGTATTTGGCTGTGAAACTTGTATTTGATGACATAGTTTGCCGTTGGACTACAATTTGCTCGACGTCTTCGAATGGGAACAAACATGACCTGACAGGGCCTTTGCTAATTTTTTTATTTATTAGCAAAAGGGCCTCTGCTATTTATTTATTTGTGAGCAAAAGGGGATACCCCCGATTTCCGTTAATAGAAATCATTAAATGTTCACAACACTACGTCTAGCCTGCTAAACAAGTTTCATTCATTACTAGTTTCATCAAAGTGCTCATTCATAGCCACTGAATACATCACGAGTGTTACATACATTGCAAATAAAGATATAATCATCCTACAGCGCACATCGATTTTTCCCATTATCTTCACAAGATCTTTCATCTCCTCATTGATGTCAAGGCCGTTCAGCACCTGTTGCTTGGCCATGATCAGAGGAACTGCATCTTTAACCTTCTGCTCTGCATCTTCCTCTTCTGTCGTGTAGTTGCATTCGACACCCAACCTACTGGTATTGGGATTCCTCGGCTAACCAAATAATCAGTGTAGTTGCATTCCCCCATACCAGCAACTTCCCAAAAATACAAATCATACGAATCTTCCATTTTCTGCACGAATCAAATTGGAAATCATCAACCAAACTATTAAAAATGAGCAACTGAAAGCAGCGGAACAACACTTAAACATATTATTACCCCATGATTCGGGCATTTGTAGAAGATTCGGCCCAGGTTGAGGGTTGTGGTTGAGACACGACGGATGAATCTGCGTGATTTCTAGTAGTGGCACCACACCAACGGCAATAGGTTGCGATGAGCAACCGCCTGCGGAGCACGTGCCGGTGGTGGTGTGATGAGACCCACAAGCAATGGTACGAGTGGCGACTTGGCACATATCTAGCTGTTGCCTACTGAAGAGCAGGTGACGAGCCACCAGCGGACATGGCTGCTGCGGCTAGAGCTTTTGATGCTAGATAGAGTAAGTATAGAAGAGGAGAAGCGAACGTTGGATATGTCAGTTTCATTACTTGCAGAGTAGCATAGCACCATATATAGTCATAGTCTAGTTTGGATTCGAACCAGCTATAGGAGCACGTCTCTTTTTTTCTAAAACTCAGCAACGTCTCTTTACTAGTACACTAGCTTGTTCTGGTACGCCTTCTCAAGTCTTTGATTATCTTTCTCTTTTTTGCGAGGAAGGAAGGAGGACAAAATTGAGGGTTTGTGGGACTCGAACCCAAGACCTCTTGGTTGAAAACCAATGGTGCTAGTCACTTATATGGCGAACGTTCCTTGGGAGGAGGACGGCAGACAAACACATTTTCCTCGCAGTTTTAGTTGGGATGCAAGATCGAACGGTCGCAGTTTCGAGAATGTTATCAGGTGAACGAGCCGAGTTTTTCTTTTCTTCCTATATATAAAAAAGAATACTATGTGTCGGATTAGTCAACAAACGATTGTGCCAACCTTGACCGTTGGATTGACATTCAATGTCTGTCGTGTTTCTTCAGTCTCTTCCTCCTCCAGCCGCCAAAGCCAAATCAGAGCTGATGGGACTGCCTGCTCCCGCCTCCCACGGCTAGCTGTGCTGCCGCTCATGCATCCTGGCCACATCACACCCTAATACTCTGTGCATCTTCCCCAGCTCCTGTTTGTTCCCGTCCGAGGCCTCACCATCGTCCTCCGCCTTGGTTCGCTCACCGCGGCGCCGCCCTTCGGTGTTGTCAACATGGTCAACAACCGAGAGGAATAAAGAGATTACCGTACATGGTGAGGATGACAGTAGGGACCCACCAGGATCATGGCAGTAGGCAAGCAAGTGCCTCCTTTATTACAAGAAAAAAGGGTTCCTCCTGATCGTTTCTTGACATCTGGGTCACACGCCACTGTCAACGTAGTCAATAAGCGAGATAATTGCACAAGGAGCGGCAAACACCCGGGACCCAGCAGCATGCAGTATATTTTTTCGGGATGGAGAAGGGTATCAACTGGGTTGTGTGGGAGCTGTGACCCGTCTAGCCCAGGCTTTTATTTCATATGTCTACCACATGACCAGCCCAGTTTTTTTTCCTTTCTAAAAATGGCTAGCCCAACTATTTTGTTTTTTGCAGAATAACCAACGTAGGCCGACTTGCTTTTCTACGCCCTGCTGGGCCGGAAATCTTTCAAGACGAGGAGGGATGCATTCGGGCTTGCCCAGAAAATATAAGTAATAAGAAATAGGCTATAAGTAATAATAAATGGGCTATAAAATGAAAAAATACAGCAAACAAGCAATCAGTTCCAAAATACTTTTTTCTTTCGGATTTTGATATTTTAAATTTCATTGTTTTTGTGCGGGTAAAATTTCATTGGATTTAAATTAAGGTATGTTTAGTTTTTAAATTAATTTGAGTCTGGCTAGAAATTTCGGGTTGTATGCTGTTTGGGACAGATTTGGAGGCTGACTTGTGGGTCTACTAGGTTGATGTGTACAAAAGGCTTTGTCAACTTAGTCCATAAACGATTCTAGCAGCAGTGACCATGGGATGTTATCCAACGGCCGTGCTGCTTCTTCAATATCTGATGTTCTTGCTCCAGCCGCCCAAACCAGCGCCGGTGGGACTGCCTGCTCCCGCCTCCTGTGGCCGACTGTGCTGCCGCACAAGCCGCACCACCCCACCCTACTCCATCATTGACAGGACATTCCTCTATTCACCCACACCTCCTGTTATTTTCCGGCGACGGCAGCCGAACTAGTAAACACCCGTACTCCCCACCGCATGGGCAACCACTGCCGACTCTTCCCTAGCTCCGGGTCGTTCCCTTCCTAGGCCTCGCCATCGTCCACCGCCCTGGTGCTCTTGGTGCGGCGTGGTCAACATGGTCAACGAACGACATCCATCGGAAGAGGACTGTACATGGAGAGGCTGACGGTTGGGTCCACGGCCACACGCAAGGAAGTGCATCCTTATTACACGCAAAATAATGATTCCTCCACCTGACATCTGGGACCCACCGGAAGGGCCTCTGTATTTTGTGAAAAAATGTTCACCCTACTGACAGCTCGGACCCACCAGCTATATCTTCGCACATAAGGAAGTGCCTCCTTATTATGCACAACAAATGAATACTTCCCCTGCTAGCTGGGACCCACCATAGTGGGAGTCTGACTTGTGGGCCTACTAAGTTGACGCGGATGGAGGGTTTTTTCAACTTAGTCAATATGAACGATTCTAGCTCCAGTGACCGTATGATGTCCATCCAACGGTCGTAGTGCTTCTTCAACCTCTAGTCTTCTTGCTTCGGCCTCCCAAACCAGCGTCGGTCGTGCCTCCTGCTCCTGCCTCCCGTGGCCGGCTCCACTGTCGCGCAGGCCTGACCGCCCCACCCTACTCCAACCTATGGCCAGGCCATCCCTCTACTCACCCACAACCCCTGTTATTCTGCGGCGACGGCAGCCTCACACCGCAGCTGAACCAGTCAACCCTTGTACTCCTCTCCGGGTGGGCATCCACTGTCGCTCTGCCCCGGCTTTGCGTGGTCCCCTTCCTAGGCCTCTCCATCATCCATCGCCTTGGCGCTCTCAGCGCAGCGTGGTCAATGTGGCCAAGGAACGACTTCCATTGGAAGAGTACTTTACGTGGAGAGGTTGACAATTGGGTCCACGGCCGCAGCAAGGAAGTGCCTCCTTATTACACGCAAAATAATGATTACTCCACCTGATAGCAGGGACTCACCGGACGAGCCACCGTATTTCACGAAAAAACGTTCCCCCTGACTGTTGGGACCCACCAGCTACATCTTCACACGCAAGGAAGTGCGTCCATATTACGGGAAAAAAATTATGATTCTCCCCCTAACAGCTGGGACCCACCAGCTATATCTTCGCAGGCAAGGAAGTGCCTCCTTACCTCCCTGACAGCTGGGACCCACCCAGTAGAACCATATGTAGGGTTGTCTGTCTGGTCACGAACGTGTACGTACATACTAGTCGATCGGTCTGTCTGCAGGCTGCAGCGATGAACCGTGGCCGAGTAAGGAAGGGCACGTGTCGTAGTAGAGGTGCAGACGTAGCATGTCACGCAGTCCCATCAATATCGTGTATACATATGTACAACCAGGGTGCAAGAAGTAAATACGGCCACATACGTACATACGGGCGGGGTCTCGAACGCCTACTTGTGCATATGTACGGCCAGGACTCATGTACATGGAGAGGCAGCGGAGAGCAGCGACAGCATCCGGTTCTTCGGCAGCCAACCGGCTGGGTCAGAATGGAGAAACTGCACCGTGTTCATCGAGAGGCAACAGAATGTGTGCTGTTCATCGGGAGCCAACAGGCTTGGACGAAACAGCCAAAACGAGCCTTGGCGTACCATAGAACGGAGGAAACGGTCTTCTGTTCGACCGCCTACGGTCGAAACGAGATGTTTTTCACTAGGAGGTGTCTGGCGTACCGCAAAACGGAGGAAACAGACTTCTCTGCGACCTCCTAGGTCGAAAAGGGGTCCTGTTGATAGGGAGGGGTTTAGCGTACCGCAAAACAGAGGAAACAGACTTCTCTTTGACATCCTACGGTCGAAACGGGGGTCCTGTTCATCGGGAGGGGTGTGGCATACCGCAAAATGGAGGACTCCACGGGCTACTATTCATCAATCGTCTATTGCCTTGCTTCAGCCTCCACGGGCTACTGTTCATCCACCGTCGACCTCCTCCAGCCTCCATCTGTGACTGTTCATCCAGGGCGTCTCCCTCCTGCGTCCACCAGCTCCTGTTCATCTAGCCTCCACGGGCTACTGTTCAACCAGCCCTCGACGGGCTACAATTCATCCAGCCCTCCACGGGTTCCTGTTCAACCAGCCCTCCATGGGGTCCTGTTCATCCACCCCCAACCGGCTCGATCGGGGTCCTGTTCATCCAGCGGCAACGGCCTCTACTACAATGGGGTCCTGTTCATCCAACCCCCACCGATAACTATTCATCCAACCCCGAACAACACTCACTATTCATCAAGAGGCAGAATGTTCGATCGGCTTCAGTTAGCAGCAGTAGCAAAGGAATCGCTCGATCAGGTTCAGTTAACAGCCAGGGATCGATCGATTGCTCAGGTTCAGTAATGCGTAGCCAGTGCAATCTCTTGGGTTCAGTAGGAGAACACCTCATTTGGGTTTAGTTAGAGCCCAACGCCTCGCACCCACGCGCGTACATGTATGATAGAAACGCGCAATTCCTCCGTGCATCGCTCGGCCCCGACCACCCACCGTGACCGGGAACTCCCCGATATTTTCCTCGCCCTCACTTCTACCACAATTTTTTTCGTCATGGATGGCCCAAAGAATGTCATGCAACTGCGTCTCCGGCCCGCCTAGGACAAAAAGCCCATTTTCTGTCATGATTTTTGTCATAGAAGTAGGAGCCCACCACATCTATGATGATACTGGGTTTTGTCACAATTATCGTCATAGAAGTGTCATAAGCATGACAGGAAAAAAATTCGTTCGGCCCAAAATGTCACAGATGTGTCTTTTTTGTATTGATAGGTGATCGTGTTCCACCTCGACATCTTTGGCATGCCAGGTGGGGGGAAGCATTTGCGCGAATCCGAGGTTGTGAGCAGCACCTGAAGCTGCACCGTCATCCTCGTCGATGCTCTCTTTGTCAACGGCTTCGAAGAGAAAGGACAACATCATTCCCTTGCCTCGTCCTAGATTCCGCCGCTCGTCTACACTACAGCTGTGACGGCGACGGGAGTGGGGGTGATGGCAAGGCGACGACCGCGGGCGGCACGGGCGGCGTGGCCACCATATCACTCACGTCCAGAATAAGAAGCAAGGCATGTGGCGACGTCATCCTCCTCGCGAGCTCCAGTCAAGCACGTCCGATGCTAAAAAGCGTCATTTGGACAAGTAAGAGGAATGGTGTGTGGTCGTTCCCCTACTCCCTTCTCACTTGTCAATAATCGAGCCACGCAGTGGTAGCATTGTCAGTGTCGATGAGCCCACGCGGAAATCAGTCCAGCATTTATCCCACCAAGGATAAATCTTGAGTGGTACGCTAGTGCGAATCCGTTGGTTGACGCCCCGGCAAGTGTGCTCCAGCAAGGCCTTCCGCGCCAGCATGGCCTTCACACCTGCTGTTGTGAGACCATTGACAGTATAGGGAAAGGGAGAGAAGAGCCGGCCCTTCCTTCTTTTCTACCATACAAACATCGGCTACCGGCATTTTATTGATTTTTCCAGCCCTTGCCAGGGTTGGACACATAACTAATAAACTGACGAGTCTTTCCCTTGTGTGCCTTCTTGTTTGTTGTCTTTACAGGCCAAAGGTGGATACGCAAGTGCAATCCCCATAAGGTAAACGGAGAGGAAGAATGATCGTGAGTGGGGAAGGAGATGTTATGTGTGACCGAATGCATGCTCGACAAGGGAGGGAGCATGAACGAAAGCTAAGTTAACATGTTCATTAGCTTTTCTTCAGAGTTAGCGCTTGTTTATCCCTCGGACACCCAAGATTTTCGTATGACAAGCCTTTCATATAATTGTACCTTGTTGTCTTTTGTCTATGCCCCCGCTTCTATTTTGAGCCTGCTCAACAAAGTGGGCGGCAGCGTCAAGGACTGTTAAGGAAAAACCTGCCGGGGCATATCCTTGCCAGCTGAATGCTAAGGACCCATTCCTCACAGCAATCGCGGCAGCATGCTACTGGTAGGAAACCTATGTATGCAAAAGAAACTAACGATGTGAATATCAGTGGGTAAACGCAAGAGGGATAACATGCATTGACATAATTAAGCATCAGTTCAACGAATGAAAAATTGGAAACTGTACGAGGCATAAACACGAGACACATGTTATGTTATGTTACAGGGCACCACGACAACAAGAATGGCTCAAGGCTGGGCGTGCTAACCCTTAGGACGAAGAGAACCTTGTCGACAAGGGGACTAGCCTTCGCCTCGGCAGTAGAAACGTCGGCGCCGGTGGCAGCCTCTTGAAGCCTTCGGAGATGTTGAGGTCTGGGGGGCGATAGGCAAGATTGCTCAAGACCAGAAAGAGGGAGTCGTGAGCAAGCTTCTGGGACTCATTTGCAAAGCAAACGGCCCTTTCATCCTCATATGTCTTCAGCCCTTTGATCAAGCCTTCAAAGAAGAGCGTTAACTTGACGCTTGGAACCTCATGCCTACCAACGGAGAAGGCCCAACTCTTCATGTCCATCGTGGCGATATGGGTAATGAGGCACTTAGCAATGTCAACCATATTCTTGATCCAGAGGTCACGCTGCTCGACTTGATTCGCCAGTTTGTCCTCTGCATCTTTCCGAAGTGTTCTTGCATTTTCCAAGTCCTTCATCAGCAGCTTCTCGTGGACGCCGACAGATTTGATCTCACTCTCTAAGGTGTTGAGTCAGGCCTTCATATCAATGATGGTTCCGTTAGCAGTATCGAGGTACTCGCTCTTGGAGGGAAGCTGCGATTTTACCTCCTTCAGGAGGTCTCTGCTTTCAGCGCTTCCTCTTTGAGAGCCACGATTTCCTTGGTGCTCCCAGCAAGGTCCTCTGTCATCTTAGCCACTTGTTGGTCAAGGTCGGTCTTGGAAGTAGATGCAGTGGCAAGCTCGTCGGCAACCTTCTTCAATTGAGCAGCAGAATCAAGGGAATGCATGTCAAGAGTCTAGGTACGCTAGTGGACAAGGGCCTCTAGTTCTTCATCTTTCTCACGGAGGGTGGCTTCAAGGTTCCCTTCCTGGGTAGAGATGTCCTTCTCCTTGGTGCTCAGAAGCGCTTCACGCTCCGCCAAACGGACCTCCCGGGTAGCAACATCGTCTTTGGCCATGGTTATCACTTCTTGTTGCTGCTGAAGGGATTGGAACTGCTTGATGTGCCACTCGCGCAACTCGTTGCCCTTGTCCCTCAACTTCTGATCCATGAGGCCAACGGAGCCGCGTTGCTCATTGATCGCCTGCCACTTCTGACTGTATCTGCTCTACATGTTCTTAATGCCTGTAGCCACGGACTCCAATAAGGACAAGTCCATGGCTACGTCAAAAGAATCGTCAGTCTCTTCGACCCTCTGGGATAGCGGTGCTAAGATGCGTCAGATTTCTTCATCAAAATCTGCGCCCACCGCAACATATGAGCCGGGGGATACAAGCTCGGGTTGGGCAAGGACCAGCACCAGCTTTCTTGAGGATGGTTGTAGAACTACAGCCGGTGTGCCAAACGGGGGAAGAGGGCACATAGTTTGGAGAGGAGCTTTTTCCTCAACTACTACCTCTGGCCCTGACGCGCTGTCGGGGATTTCTATGCTTCCTTTGGGGCCTCTTGGATTTCCCCGACAGTGTGTTATTGGCGCTCCGCAGTAGCAATCTTGGCGGCCTCTGCAGCAGCATCCTTGCTGATGCTGGCCACTTCTTCCAACAACTCAGGTTCCTCGGCCAACGGAACTGCAGATAGAATCAACAAGCAATGATAAAGAGATACTATAAATTGTTGTGTAAGAAACCTGGGAGTGAAGTAGTTCAAGTAATAAGAGACGAAGAGTAGGCAGATTATCTAGTGGTGTTTGCTGCGGAAGGGCATCGATCTCCCTGGCGGCATCAGTTGTCGGAGTGTGGTCCACGTCTCCTTCCTCGATGACCATAGACTCAGCATGGGCCGATCCCTCAGTGGAGGCCCTTGCCGGGGATTTCCCTGCATGGACATTGGGTGGGGTGGGCCTCTCCTGGTGGGCCTCACCCTAGTGGATCTCCTCTCCTTCCTTGGCGGGGGATGGGGCACATTCTTCCTCGTCTCTCCTGGCAGGAGAAATTTGCCCCATACATTCATGCTGGTGGCTGGGTTGGGGGCTAGGCACATGATCATCTGTACTAGCTCCTGCCAGACCCGTGCTCACCAAGGGCCCCGACGACGCCACCTGCTTGGTTTGTTTTGCCCAGTGGATGAGGGGTTCTTCGTCTCTATCAAGTCAATAATCAAGGATGGATCAGCAAAATTGTCAAATACATATTCCCTCAGCAAGAAAAGTGAGTGTTCCCCTTACTCTAGGTCAATGAGCACTACTAGGGAAAACCCTAGCAGTAGCGCTGGTTTTGTGCTCACTAGTAGCGCGGGTAGGCGCGCTACTAATAAGGCGCTACAACTATTGCTTAGCAGTAACGCGTGCCCGCACGCGCTACTGCTAGGACAAATAGCTGCAGCGTTTGTTCACTCCCACGCTACTGCTAATAACTACTGGCAGCATGGTTTCTCTCCATCGCTACTAGTATTCTTTTTTATTTTTTTATTTTTAGTGTATTTATGCGCCATCGTACAAATATTGGTACAATACCAGTTATGAGGTTTACATCATTATGTCCATAACATTGTGTCAAATGAAGGTGGATTAGGTTCAAGTGGAGGCAATATGTGGTGCATGTCAAAAGTATACTACTAATCCAAACTTGATCAGTTTGGACTAGTAGTACTTTCGATGTGCACCACATGTTGCCTCCACTTGAATCTAATGCGCCAGCACAAGCTATTTAATCATCATCATAGTCATTACCACCAACAGTATTTATTTAATCACCACTAACACTAGCTACTAATAATCATCATAGTCATTATCACCAACACTAGCTATTTTATCATCATAGTAATAGTGTAGCACATCATCATCCTCAAACTCATTTCTAGCTAGCTAATCACTCCTGCTGCTCTCTCTTAGGTAAAGTAACATAAAACATGTGTAGCTCTCCTCCTTGATCAAGTTGGAGCATGCAGATGAACCTATCTCCTAATCGTGGGTAGCGCATTTGTTTGCTGCCCCCTAGTACTTCTCTGCGCTTCTCCATCACACATTTGGTCCAGTCTTGCACTATTAAGCATCCGTCGCTAATCTTGAATGCACTAAAGTAATCTGTAGGATATCTTGGCCGTAAGCTAATAATACTCATGGTACCTTTAGTCTCGATCCCATAAGGCACAACATTCATCGGGGGTCCCTGTTGAAGAACAACGTATGGTAACATACTTAGCAATGAAGTTTAGCTTCAAAAATAATGTATGGAAAAGATGCACTGAGGACAAATAGTAAAAATCTTACCATCCTTCCTAAATAGATGTGACCGTAGTTCATTACGAACACTATTGGTCGCACGTTTTCAGTACTAACATTTATAAATGCAGGAAGAAAATTTGTCTTGACAGTATCAAGATCCTCAAGCCATGAAACATAATGACTTAGCTCCTCGCAGTTTAGTTCAGCCTCAGGACGGTAGTAGGTCCTGTCTACCAAGCGCTGGACATGTTTGCTTGCACCGAAATAAGCTGACAATACAAATTAGTTGTCAACTATTTTTGAATAAACAATATCAAAGACATAAATATGGTTGAGAAACTTACATAATGGTATAACTGGAGGCGTCTGCACATCGACCTAGATGTCGGTATTACCTTCAATATCATCTTCCGGACGAATATCAAAGGTGATAACCATATCAGGCTCAAATGCATAAGTCTTGCATAGTGCTCGCCATGTTTTGCATCCAAAATAGGTGTAGTCGTCTGAATTGTATAATTTTGCATGGAAAATATAACCATGCTCGGTCTTCAAGTAAACTTTCTTTTCCTCCATAGTACGACTAAAACCTATCTTATCCAATACAAAAACTATTGCATGGCAGGGGATACGCTAGTAGAATAGTAAAAAAAGACTTGTCATGCTTAAATTATAAGTTGAAGCAAATGAAGCAAATGTCATGCTTAATTACGAAAAAAGACTTGTCGTTGTGACTTACTGTATCCACTTCGAAGTTCTCATCCAGCTTGATGCTGAAGCGCCTATCATCATCTAGGAAGATTCCGTCGCACAGGCCGCGCTCGTCTTCGTAGTATTTGCAAATACCGAAATCCTTTTCATCGTCAGACATTTCCTATGTTCATAGTTAAAACATTAATTGAAAATCGATCGAAGACAACTACCAGGATACTCAACACACAAATCTGGGGCACTCGATATTTTCCTACATCTTCTGGCACAAGTCATGCTAAAATTCACGGAAAAATCCGGCGTGACCTTTGCTAAAATAGGACATATCGAGCGCCTAAAATTTGCCAGAACGGATAGGAATCAACACTCCGGCAAAACATAGGCCACTCGGAGGTGTAACCTGCAAACATGACCGGCCACTTGGGCAAGCACATATCCTATTTGAGCAACACAAGATATACATTTCAAAATATCTTATATGACTCAAATTAGCATGCATTCAATAAGCAAAAGTAAATCATCTCATGCATCCATACATCGTCGAATATTATCACTAATACATCCCGAATAGTGTCATACATATAACATCACTAACACAACTAAAACCCTAGCACACGACGGGTATCGGCGCGGGCGGTGGACACCCAGAGAGAAGGAACCATCACGGGATCATAGCTCCAGTGAGATCCCTGGAGAACCTGCCAGGTATTGGAGAACCTGTGCTCCAACGAAAACAAGTAGCGACGGACGTGCGCGTCCTCCTCACTGACACAGTGACGCACCACCTTCGCGGGGTCCTCGAGCCTCTGGACCGTCACTGGCCCACGCGACCGCCACCAAAGAAGGTTCGGGTCAACGACAGGCTGGCTCCTCACCAACCTGCGCCCCCCGGTAGGTAGCGCCTCCCAGTACCACCCCGGCGGAGCCCAGTCCCGGACATGGCCCATCTGGTCAAGCAGGTGTCGTCCTCCACCGACTCAACGACGAGGATGTGGGATAGGCACCGTCCACGTCGATGCGGGAAAAATTGCTTTAACTAAAAAAATAGCAACAAGTTCTTATTAACTAGTTCTATTAATTCAACTAGTTCTTATTAAAAATAAACTTACTATAAATAAAAATAAACTAGTACCTAATTAGTACCTAGTTCTTACTAACTAATTAGTACCTAGGAACTACTGCCCTAATTACCATCTAATTTGATGAAGCTAGGGGTGGAAAGTGGTAGCGGATATTCCAATTATCCAACTATAAAGTGAAATAAGTGGTCAAATTTTACTCGTTTTATGATTCATCTTAGAAATTTGATTCGTTTCCACCCTTACATGAACCCTAACTCATTTGAGCCGCATCCGCATCCGATTTGTTTCCACCCTTACATGAACCCTAACTAATTTGATGCAACTAAAATATAAAGAAACCCTAGGCAGAGGTAGGGGAGACGGAGGAGTAGGCGTGCTCACCTCGGGTGCCTGCGACGAGGGAGGGGCAGGCGGCGTCGAGGTCGGGGTCGGGGCTCGGGCGCACGGTGGATGGTGGCGTCGAGGTCGGGGTCGGGAGCGGCGTCCGGGGCGGCGTTGAGGTCGGGGGCGGGGGCGGCGTTGAATCTGGGGTCGGGGCGGCGTAGAGGGTGTGCGGAGAGCGCGCGGCGACCGACGGGCGACAGCAGCGGCGAGAGTGGAGAGTTGTATTTGGGGGAAGTGGCCGTGGGGAAGGACGAACCCCGTGGTTAAGTCAGAAGTAGCAGTAGCGCGTTCCAGAAAGTGCGCTACTGCTACGTTAGCTACAGCGCATTCTGGGATACACGCTACTGCTACTCCTTTCTCTTTTCCCCCTTTTTCATTTAGTTTTCTTCACATTTTATTTTTTCCTTTCACCTTATTCTATTTCTTTCATTTTCAATTACCTTTCTATGTGCTTTCCATTTAATTTTATATCCTTTAGCAGTAGCAAGTTTAGATTAAAACGCGCTGCTACAAAGAAAGTAGCGGTAGCGCGGTTTGATATAGGTCGCTACTACTATGTGTAGCCTATCGGCTAAGCCTGGGAATTTTAGTAGTAACGTGTTTAGAACAAGACGGCTAATGCTAAAACTTTATCTACAGCACGGTTTGCACAGGCGCGCTACTGCTACTTAGCACCAGCGTGCTTCTTTGACCCGCTCTACTGCTAAAGTTCTGTGTATAAGGTTTTTCCTAGTAGTGGAGCATGGAGCCCAGCGCGTATCCCACTGGTGGCGGGGTCGCTCTACCCCTCTTTAGGGTCGGGGGAGCAGAACTTCCAGGCAGCTTCGAGCCATTTGGTGGAGTTGGGGCTCCAACAGAGTTGAGCTGCGTGAAGAGGCTGGACTTGACTAAGGGCTGGGATCGACCCCCGTAACCACTCGTCGCTTGGTGGGTGGAGTCCTAGCCTCGGAAAGGTGGGAGGAATGGCGACGTACCACATCTAGTTTGTCGCTCTTGGAGGCAATCTTCTACACCCTTTTGGTGGCTAGCACATGAACAGGGGCCGTTGCTCCCTGGCTGGCTCGCCTGCGGGGACGCTGGTCCAAATCTGGCTCTAGGGCTTGAGGGGCCATTGCAAGCCATTCTTCCTTAGGCTGCTCTACTTCCTCAGCCCCGCCTCCTTGTTGGGCCTCTGCTACTGCGGCATAAAGAATTTCGGCCCCAGCAGGCTCGATCCCGGTAGTCTCCTCCGTGGCGTGCTCCTCGCTCTTTTCATATGAAGAGACTTCGCCTTTGGCCTTCACTTCTTCCTCCTCCTCCTCTTCTCCAGGCCTCACCTTCCCAGCAGCCCAGAGCGCTTTGTCCTCTTCAATCTGCCTCCTGATGTATTCTGCCTCTGCCTTAGAGGAGCACTTGAACATGTTGCTCTCCACCCTAGAAGCCATTTCTTCCAGGTTGGAAAACCACTCGGTCTACGCATATAGCTCGGGCAGTTGCCAATCAGCCTCGACCCCAGCGTTGCAGTTAGGCATCCACTTCGGAATTTGGTCCCAGGCGGAGTTGATGTGCAGCGGGACGACCCTCACCGGCAAGCGGAATGGCCCGAGGCTACCGAATAGTTGTTCGCACAGCCAGCTGTGCCCATAGATCGACAAATTGTTGGCAAGGCCCGGGTACAAACACATTCTGTTAGCGGCATCCCCGTACTCCCAAGCGAACATGTCCCTCTTCTACAGTGGCGTGATGCGGTGCAGGAGGAAGTTAGCCCCTACTTGTTCAATGGTTAGCCCGGCAGCTTTGAGGTGGGCGACCCTGTTCAGCGCCGGGTGAAGTTTGTCATTAGTAAGGCCAGACTTCCCCCATTCGCTGCCGCATACGACGCATTCCGTCCATGCCGCGCAGAACTTTGGAGCCTCCTCATCCTGAATCCAACACCAGTCCGCCCTCCATTCTTCCCACCTGGTGCGCTGCTGACCAGGGAGGTAGTCCCAATTCTCCTTATTGCTCCAGGGGATCCAGCTTATGTTCCTCGAGCGGTGAGACCTTTCTTCAATCCCCGGGACGAAGAAATGCCTGAACAAGTTCACATTGTGGGCAACTCCGATGAAATTCTTCCATAGATGGGTGAAGATCGCTATGCACGCCATTGCATTGGGAGGGAAGTCCAAAAGGTGGAATCCGTACACACCATCATGGCTTCGAAGAAATCAGAGAAGGGCGGGGAGAGGCCATAGAGGAAATACGCACAAAAGAAGCGGTACGAGTTCGGTGGAACCTTGTCTCCCTGCAGCAAGACCACGGGCGCTCATTGCCCCTTTGAAACGTCCCTCTCCCACATATATGTGTACCTTGCGATCAGGGTGCTACTGTCCAAGCTCGGCGGGAAGAAGACCATGTCCTCTTGCCGCTTCCTGTCCAGCTCCGTCGCTCTCTTCTTCCTCCCCTTCGCTGCTGCATCCTTCGCGGTGGCCGTCCGCTTCCCCCTCGTGGCGGCCTGCTTTCCCATCCTTTGGGATCCAGGTGAGAGTGGAGGATCTAGCGGGGCATTGGAGGCGAATGTGGGCGTGGGAGCGATCGCTTGGCTTGAGGAAGAAGATGATGGAAGGAGGAACAAATGCGAATGAGCAGTGCCCCTTCATGTTGCCTCTTTTATGGGAAACAGACGTGGGGGCTGGCTCTTCGCTATCTTCCTCAGAAAAAGTTACTGTTTTTACACACGCATTACTTATTAACTGCTACAGTCCCATGTGTCGGTGTCAAGAGCAGCAGATCTCGGGTAGGGGGTCCCGAACTATGTGTCTAAGGTCGATGGTAACAGGAGATAGGAGATACGATGTTTACCCAGGTTCGGGCCCTCTCTATGGAGGTAATACCCTACATCCTGCTTGATTGATATTGATGAATATGAGTATTACAAGAGTTGATCTACGACGAGATCGTAATGGCTAAACCCTAGAGGCCTAGCTTGTATGGCTATAGTCATGAATATATCCTCCTTCGGACTAAGTCCTCCGGTTTATATAGACACCGGGAGGATCTAGGGTTACACAAGGTCGGATATAAAGAAAGGAATCTACATATTTGGTCGCCAAGCTTGCCTTCCACGCCAAGGAGAGTCCCATACGGACACGGGTGTAGTTTTCGGTCTTCATATCTTCACAGCCCATCAGTCTGGCCCATAGTTAACGGGCCGGACGCCTGAGGACCCCTTAGTCCAGGACTCCCTCAGTAGCCCCCGAACCAGTCTTCAATGGCGAGGTGTTCGGCGGATAGATTGTCTTCGGCATTGCAAGGCGGATTCCTCCACCGATGACCTCCAAGTAGCATTCGGCCTTCCATTTAATGTGGTACCCCTCGGCTTCTGTGTATCAACAACTACAGCTTCCACATGTCGAGTGAATGCGAGAGGTCAGGGTATTTTTGGCACATAACACCCCGACCACGCGAGGGACAGCGTTTATTTAATGAGATTGTATCCCAGATCCATTCAACCATCTTGCGGAGAAAATCCTCAAAGGTCGCTAGGAAAGAACACTCCAACATGTCTAGCATCCCCAGCCCTTCCTCCCGTCCCTGTGGCCCAGAAAGAGGCGAATGGGAGAAGTGCTCTATATCCCACCGTCAGCTGGTGGAGCTGCAAACACAGGGGTTTCTCCCACCTGCGGATCTGGTCCCTGTTCGAGCAGGGTTGGCCTCCCTTGACAGCAAAACCCAGGCAGAGGATTTCCCCAACCCATCCGGGGGGGGACGAGTGTGTTTCGTCCCCTATCTGCTAAGGGGCGTAGGATTTCCAATTCATCCATTCCTCCGAAGGCTTCTGGAATATTATGGCCTCCAGCTACATAACTTTACTCCAACCTCCATCCTGCACATTGTGGGTTATGTCGCTTTATGCGAACAATTCCTGGGTTGTGAGGCCCATTTTGAACTGTGGAGAAAGTTATTCTGCCTTGTCCCGCGTAACCATGACGGATCGATATTTGAACTGGGCGGAGCCGAAATATGGCGCATTGCTGAGACCGGATACCTATCCGGCACGCTGAAGAAGGCATATGAAGAGTGGACTTCCGAGTGGTTCTACATCAAGGATGTCGTACTTCCGGACCCAGCTCGGAGGGGTCTTCCTGAGTTCACAAGTGTTCCTTTGAAGAAACGCCACCGTTGGCGCCCTCAAAGCCTCGAGGAGGAAGATAGTGCGGAGGTTCGCCAACTCTTGAGAAAGATAAGGATGCTCGCCCAATCCGGATATACGATGGTTGAAGTAATGGCGACCTCCATAGTGTGGGGGGTCCAGCCACTCCAATACAGAGGACATACCGTGTGGCACTATAATGGGGAACATGATGCCTCCCACTGCGGTAGGAAAGGTCTAGACACCCCTGCCGCCCTGGCCAAAATACTGGCCGAACTGTTCAAAGGGGAGGAAGAGGAGTTCTTGCGCATCAAACACAAGGAAGGATATTCCATGTATAGTCCTCCTAGCTGGGTAAGCCCCCAACTCCTCTGCTCTACTCATTCTACTCCCTGAGCTATGTTCAACGAACATTAACCCATCCATTTATAACAGCACTGGCGAAAGATTTCCGAGGGGCTTTAAAGCCCTGCCCCGCAGCCCGAGGGCCACAATCGGGACCTCGACCCCAGATTCGAAGAGGATCCGGATATATTCGTGGTGCTCGCGAATGGGGTGTTTTACCAAATGAGCTATGACGGCACAGAAGTGGCCATCATTGCCGATTATCCGGGTCTTCTTCCCGCTTCACACATAAGTAATCCGGAGATATTTCATCCGAAAAAGTTTTCTCATACTGCCTCACCCACCGCACTGTCCTGTGCTCAAAAGGGGAGGTGCTCGGTGCGTCCTGCTGCCCCAGGGGCATCCTCGAAGAGAGTGGCCCCCACGCCGGGCAAGCCTTCGAAGAGGAAGGCAAACAAGGATACGGCCGAGCCTTCATCAAAGAGGTATGGGTTTGCAAATATGCACTTTGGCAGTCACATCTAACTGTGACCTTTATGTTTATCTTGTATCGGGAAAAAAGTGTGTCGGACTATGTCCGGGGGTCCGGCTGGTCATACTTCCCACAGCCATGATCCAGATCCTGCCGTAGAGACGGGGGCTGATGCGGGGGTAATGTCGGACTGTCCTCCAGCTGAGGATTCGAAGGATGTATCCATCACTAACTCGGAAGTGGAGAGCGCCATGAATCATCGGCGCCGTAGGGCCGTTTTACAAGACCCCGGCTTTTCAGAAGAGGCATTTAACGCCTTCAGCTCGGCTGATGCATACATCTGAGCTGCTTGAGATGGGCTTAACAGAGCTAAAAGGCAACATTTAAAAGATGTGCGGGTAAGTTTACTTTGTCTAACTATGATAACCATATGCCAGTAGCCCCCGAGACTTGAAGCAGTTGGTACAACCGATTTAAGTATTGTTGTATAACCAGGTTCTTACGGAGAAGAATGACCTGTTAGCCCAAGAGCTAAAAAAGTGCCAAATGCAGCTAACTGCTGCCCGTGCCAAACTGTAGAAATCCAAGAAGGCGTCTCCTGGTAATGTTCCCCTCCATCGAGAAAACAGAATGGTATACCAATAATGTTAAACACGGTTACTCACCTCTTATCAGGATCACTAGGTCAACTGCAAGAACAACTGAAGGCTGCCCAATACGGAGAATGAGAAGCCAAGAAGCTACTAGCCACGGGCGAGCGTGTCCTCACAAAATTCGTACTGGAGAAGAACAAGCTCCAGGATTCAAATACACGATTGGGCTAGGATCTGAAAGATATATGGGCCCAACTGGCCGACTCCGTGAAGGAGAATAAAAGGCTGCTCGACGTCATGTTCAGTATGTGGCTGAATTTACCTTATAATAGTTCGGAGATATCAGGAACTGGCAGAGTTATATCTGTAGGTATGCTGACCGGCCGTCCCGAAGATGAGATGTCCGGATTCTCAGGCGATCTGCTACAAGAGCTGTCTCATATTCATGAGCAAGCTCGACAGGCGATGCGAAGCGTTGCCAAAGCCCTGTGGCTAGCTGCCTCCCCTCCAGGAAAGATGGAGGAGCTCCTAGAGCTATTCAAGGGGGCGCGGCGGCGCTTTCGATTGTGAAAAATATCGACCTGCCGGGAAGGGGCTCGAGAAGCCTGAACCATGGTGAAGACACGGTACACCAAGCTTGACCCAAATCATATGGCTCGGGTCGGACCGCTAGGGTCAGACGGGAAGGAAGTTCCCGTTAATTTGGTGTATCACCAAGTAGCAGTAGTTGCCAAATATTCCCAGCAGGATTGTGAGTTAGATAGCCTGCTGGAGGGTATAGAGGAGGAAATTTTTGAGTGGAAATGACTGTGTATTTTCCGTCTAGCTGAATTGTAAAATGATTGTCATGGCAGACCTTTTCGCTTTTCCCTCTGGACCCGAAGGCGCGGAGTGTTTCCGAATACCCGTGCGGCCGAATAGACCGGGGTATGCATGGAAACCAGGCGTAGGGGTCATAGTTGCTTGAACAGAAGAGTTGTATACGGCTAGTTATGTTATATTACATTGTGTAAGAAACATCTTCCAGAGAGAATAGTTCCGTTAAGGGTTCCTTTCCCTGGGTTTGATGCCGCTCATTATAAGACCGTTGGCCCGTTCGACTTGACCGTTTGTTTGCAAATGATAGACAGGGCCGTAATCGATCTTGACGCCCAAATTAGCGCATGAGGTTTTAACTTCATCGGCTGTGAAATTAGAACATTTATCAGTGATGTTGTGTGGGACACCATAACAGTGTACGACGCCGGATATGAATTCTATCACCGGCCTGGACTCGGCCGTTTTAACTGGTTTGGCCTCTATCCACTTAGTGAATTTATCCACCATGAGCAGCAGATATTTTTTTCTTATGGCTTCCTCCTTTAAGGGGTCCAACCATGTCCAGTCCCCAGACCGCAAAAGGCCAAGTGATGGGGATTGTTTGTAGGGCAGTGGGGGCATATGGCTTTGATTGGCGAAGAGTTGGCATCCGATGCAATGTTGGACAAGGTCCTATGCATATGCTCGGGCCGTCGGCCAATAAAACCCTGTACGGAAGGCCTTGCTAACAAGGGCTCAAGTTGCGGTGTGGTGCCCGCCGAGGCCGGCATGAATGTCAGCCAGGAGCTGCCGCCCCTCCTCCTCGTAGATGCATCTTTGAAGGACTCCGGTAGCGCTTTTCTTGTAGAGTTCTCCGTCGTGAACCTTTTAGGCCTTCGAACACCGGACAATGTGGTGGGCCTCATTCTGATCCTCAGGAAGTTCCTTCCTATTAAGGTGGGCCAAGAAAGGTTCGGTCCATGGGGCAATGACTGCCATAATGAGATGGGCCGACGGTGTTATTTCGGTGGCTGAGCCTCCGATAATATCGATGTGTTCGGAATCTAGGGTTGTGTTCGGATTCGGACTAGTGTTGCCGCTTTCCCCCTGCCACACCACGGATGGCTTGAAAAGCCTTTCCAGAAAGATGTTAGGTGGTACTAGGCCACGCTTGGCACCGATATGAGCAAGAACGCCTGCCGCTTGATTACTTTCTCGGGCCACGTGATGAAACTCGAGTCCCTAAAACTAAGCCGACATTTTTAGGACGACATTATGATAAGCCGCCATCTTTGGATCTTTGGCATCAAAGTCTCCATTTATTTGAGATATTGCAAGGTTTGAATCCCCGCACACTTCCAGGCGCTGTATGCCCATGGATACAGCCATCCGGAGACCATGCAGTAAGGCCTCGTATCCGGCTGCATTATTGGAGTCTATGTATAGTATTTGGAGTACGTACTGAACGACGTCTCCCATGGGGGACGTCAAAATGACACTCGCTCCTAGCCCTGCCAACATTTTGGAGCCATCAAAGTACATAACCCAGTTGGAATATGTGACGTACTCTTTAGGGAGTTCGGCCTCTGTCCATTCGGCGATGAAGTCAGCCAATACAGGGATTTAATAGCTTGAGGTGGTTTGTATGTAATATCAAATGGAAGGAGCTCAATGGCCCATTTGGCAATCCGACCTGTGGCATCGCGGTTGTTTATTATGTCATTGAGTGGTACTTCGGAAGCCACCGTGATCGAACACTCCTAGAAGTAGTGTTGTGGCTTTTAGGATGCCATGAAGACCGTGTATGCTATATTTTGATCATAGGGGTACCAGGATTTGCATTGTGTAAGGACAGTGGATACATAGTATACTGGCTTCTGAAGCGGGAATTTGTGTCCGTCCTGTTCTCGTTCAACGACGAGCACGGCACTCACCACTTGATGTGTTGCTGATATGTATAGCAGCATGGGTTCGCCGATGTTTGGTGCGTCCAGGATTGGGTTGCTCGCTAGGAGTGTTTTTATTACTTCCAGTCTGGCTGTTGCCGCGTCCGTCCACTCGAAGTGATCGGTTCGCCGCAGAAGGCGATAGAGTGGCAGTGCCTTTTCTCCCAATCCGAAGATAAAGTGGCTCAAAGCTGCCACGCAACCTGTGAGTTTTTGGACTTGTTTAAGGTCTGTTGGCGTAGCCAACTGTGACAGAGCTTGGATTTTGGCTAGATTTGCTTCAATTCCTCTATTGGAGATGATGAAGCCCAGCAGCTTTCCTGCGGGGATGCCAAAAACACACTTTTCCGGATTGAGCTTAATGTCATATGCGCAGAGGTTGTCAAATGTGAGGCGTAGGTCATCTATTAGTGTTTCGACGTGCCTTGTCTTAATTACGACGTCATCCACATAGGCTTCAACTGTCTTTTCAATCTGTTTCTCCAGGCATGTTTGGATCATGCGTTGGTAGGTGGCACCGGCGTTCCTGAGCCCGAAGGGCATGGTGTTGAAGCAGAATGGCCCATATGGGGTGATGAATGCTGTTGTAGCTTGGTCGGACTCCTCCATTTTGATTTGATGGTATCCGGAATATGCGTCAAGGAAACACAGAAAGTCGTGTCCGGTGGTAGCATCAATGATTTGGTCAATGCGGGGGAGGGGGAAGGAATCCTTAGGGCAAGCCTTATTGAGGTCTTTAAAATCGACGCACAAGCACCAGGATTTATCCTTCTTTGGTACCATCACCAGGTTTGCCAGCCAACCCGGATGTTTTATTTCTCTAATGAATCCGGCCTCGATTAGCTTGGCTAGCTCCTCTCCCATGGCTTGACGTTTGGGTTCGGAAAAGTGCCGCAGTGTTTGTTTGACCGGTTTGTATCCCTTTAATATGTTGAGGCTGTGTTCGGCCAGCTCGCCTGGGATTCCTGGCATGTCAGAAGGGTGCCAAGCAAATATATCCCAATTTTTGCATAGAAAATCCTGTAGCGCGGCGTCAACCGTTGGGTCTAGTTGTGCCCCAATAGATGCTGTCTTCTTGGGGTCCGTTGGATGGACCTGGAATTTGACTATTTCTTCCGCTGGCTTGAAGGAGGTGGATTTGGGGCGTTTGTCTAAGGTTACATCGTCCCTGTCCACCGTGGAGCGCAGTGCGGTTAATTCTTCGGCTGCGAGGGCTTCAGATAATGCCTCAAGGGTCAGGGATGCGGTTTTATTTTCGGCGCGGGGTGCTATGTCCGGATCACTGGCGAGAGTGATTATGCCTTTGGGCCCGGGCATCTTAAGCTTCAATTACCCATAATGAGGTACAACTTGGAAGCGTGTAAATGCCTCCCGCCCCAAGAGGGGTGATATCCGTTGTTGAAAGGGGCCACTTGGAAGGTTATTTCTTTGGACCGATAGTTCTCCGGCGTGCCGAATACCACGTCGTGTGTTATTTTTCCCGCACACCGCGCCTCCCGACTAGGAATAATTCCTCGGAAGGTCGTGCTGCTTTGCTCAATGCGGCTCCTGTCTATTTCCATTTTGCGGAGTGTATCTTCGTAGATGAGGTTTAGTCCGCTGCCGCCGTCCATGAGAACCTTGGTGAGCCGAAAGTCGTCCACGATTGGACTGACGACCAAGGCGGCTGCTGATCGCACTGTCCCGTGTTTTGGTTCGTCGCTGGCATTAAAAGTTATAGCTGTGTCATTCCAAGGGTTTATTGTTGCTATTTGACAGACTTCGGCAAGTCCGTGTAGTGCTCTTTTGCCCCTATTGTTTGAGGCGAATGTCTCGAAGACCGTCAGTACTTTGGGGTCGTTGTCTTCTGGGGGGTGTTGTTCTGGGTTATTCTTGGTGAGGATTTCCTCGCCGCTCATGGCCACTTGCCGGAGTATCCAACATGCTCTAAGGTTATGTGTTGGTATGTTATGCGGTGTTGCGTGTATTTTGCATGGCCCATCGATCCATCCTTCCAGAACGGTTCCATGACCCATACTGGACTTATATTCTTTACTATTGAACCGGGCGTGTTACAAGAGTGCTCCCTGATGACCCACAAGTATATGGGATCTATCGTAGTCCTTTCGATAAGTAAGAGTGTCGAACCCAACGAGGAGCAGAAGGAAATGATAAGCGGTTTTCAGCAAGGTATTCTCTGCAAGTACTGAAATAAGTGGTAACAGATAGTTTTGTGATAGGATAAATTGTAACGAGCAACAAGTAACAAAAGTAAATAAAGTGCAGCAAGGTGGCCCAATCCTTTTGTAGCAAAGGACAAGCCGGAACAAACTCTTATAATAGGAAAAGCGCTCCTGAGGACACATGGGAATACCGTCAAGCTAGTTTTCATCACGTTCAAATGATTCGCGTTCGATACTTTGATAATTTGATATGTGGGTGGACAGGTGCTTGGTTGTTGTTCTTACTTGAACAAGCATCCCACTTATGATTAACCTCTATTGCAAGCATCTGCAACTACAACAAAAGTATTAAGGTAAACCTAACCATATCATGAAACATATGGATCCAAATCAGCCCCTTACGAAACAACGCATAAACTAGGGTTTAAGCTTCTGTCACTCTAGCAACCCATCATCTACTTATTACTTCCCAATGCCTTCCTCTAGGACCAAATAATGGTGAAGTGTTATGTAGTCGACATTCACATAACACCACTAGAGGCTAGACAACATACATCTTATCAAAATATCAAACGAATACCAAATTCACATGACTACTCATAGCAAGACTTCTCCCTTGTCCTCAGGAACGAACGTAATTACTCACAAAGCATATTCACATTCAAAAGCAGAGAGGTAATAATATGCATATAGGATCTGAACATATGATCTTCCACCAATTAAACCAACTAGCATCAACTACAAGGAGTAATCAACACTACTAGCAACCTACTAGCACCAATCCCGGACTTTGAGACAAGAATTGGATACAAGAGATGAACTAGGGTTTGGAGATGAGATGGTGCTGGTGAAGATGTTGATGGAGATTGTCCTCTCCCGCTGAGAGGAGCATTGGTGATGACGATGGTGATGATTTCCCCTTCCGGGAGGGAAGTATCCCCGGCAGAACAGCTCTGCCGGAGCTCTAGATTGGATCCGCCAAGGTTCCGCCTCGTGGCGGCGGAGTCTCGTCCCGAAAAGTTCCTTCTTATTTTTTTCTCATCGAAAGACTTCATATAGGAGAAGATGGACATCGGAGAGCCACCAGGGGGCCCACGAGGTAGGGGGCGCGCCCTAGGGGGGCGCCCCCCACCCTCGTGAGAAGGGTGTGGGCCCCCTGGCCTTCATCTTTTGCGAGGATTTTTCTTTATTTATTTTAAGATGTTCCGTGGAGTTTCAGGACTTTTGGAGTTGCGCAGAATAGGTCTCTAATATTTGCTCCTTTTCCAGCCCAGAATTCCAGCTGCCGGCATTCTCCCTCTTTATGTAAACCTTGTAAAATAAGAGAGAATAGCCATAAGTATTGTGACATAAAGTGAAATAACAGTCCATAATGCAATAAATATCGATATAAAAGCATGATGCAAAATGGACGTATCAACTCCCCCAAGATTAGACCTCGCTTGTCCTCAAGCGAAAAGCCGATAACAATAAATATGTCCTCATGTTTAGAGGTGGAGGCATCGATAAAAATAAAATACGGACATGAAGGCATCATGATTATTCTCATAACAACAACTTGTATAGATTTTGTCATATGATTACTTATGTTCAAGTGATGATCTATTCACAATGCAAAAGTATAAATCATAAACCTTATTGGGCTCCAACAAACTATAATCTCAGTCATTGAAGCAATTGCAATTTATCATAACATCGGAAAGAGTCTATGTCAGAGCTAAAAAGCAAGTCCACATACTCAACTATCATTTATTCCTCCATAATTGCTAACACTCACGCAATACTTGTGGTTACAGAGTTTTAATCGGACACAGAGAAAGATAGGGTAATGTCAACAATAATGGTTCATGCTCCCCTACATCTAATTAGATATATATATATATATCATGTTCTTTCCAACATGCTGAGCTTGCCAAAGGATAAAATGAAAAAGAAAAGGTGAATATCACCATGACTCTTGCATAAGGTAGAAGACAATAATAAAGGATAGGCCCTTCGTAGAGGGAAGCAGAGGTTGCCATGCGCTTTTATGGTTGGACGCAAAAAACCTCAATGCGAAAGAACGTCACTTTATATTGCCCCTTGTGATATGAACCTTTATTATGCAGTCCGTCACTTTTATTACTTCCACATCACAAGATCGTATAAAGCTTATTTCTCCCACGCCAATCAATCATACATATTTAGAGAAATTTTTATTGCTTTGCACCGATGACAACTTACTTGAAGGATCTTACTCAATCCATAGGTAGATATGGTGGAATCTCATGGCAAAACTGGTTTAGGGATTTTGGAAGCACAAGTAGTATTTCTAATTGCTGCTGAGAATTTGGCTAGCATGAGGGGGAAAGGCAAGCTCAACAAGTTAGAGGAACCATGACAACATACTTTATCTCAGATATAAGAAAGACATAACTCATTACGTTGTCTTCCTTGTCCAACATCAACTCTTTAGCATGTCATATTTTAATGAGTGCTCCCAATCATAAAACATGTCAATGATAATATATCTATATGTGAAAACCTCTCTTTCCTTATTACTTCCTATTAATTGCAACAATGACCAAAGCTATGTCTGCCAACTCCCAACAACTTTTAATCATCATACTCTTTCTATGTGAAGTCATTACTCTCAATAAGATCAATATGAACTTTTTGTTTCTTTTTGTTCTTTTCTTCTTTTATTTTATTCACCCAAGATCATGGCAAAATAATCAAGCCCTTGACTCAATGCTAATCTTTATTATATATAACTCACGGACTCGATTACATAGAGAGATCAAAAAGCAAAACTCAAAACTAGATCATGCCATAAACTTTATTCTACTAGATCAAGATACTATTAATAGGATCGAACTAAGAAAAACGATAAAGATAGGAGTTGTGATGGTGATACGATACCGGGGCACCTCCCCCAAGCTTGGTAGTTGCCAAGGGGAGTGCCCATACCCATGTGATTATGTCTCCTTCTTTATTGTCGGTGTAATATTCTTGGCGATGATTCCCCTCAGGATGCGGTTCTCCTCCTCGAGCTTATTGACTTGCTGTTTGAGGTCCATTATTTCCTTACGAAGCTTTCCTGTGACAGCTAAAGCTCCTTGCACCCAAGGGTGTTGCATAGCTGCGGGAGAACAAGTGACACTCCTTTTCATATTTTCATAAGAAAGAAATCTAACATTAGAAGGGATAACCGAGTTTGGAATAGTTGAGCTCTGTAGTTCCCTCATCGTGAACCCAGCTCGGAGGCGAGAGGTGACTTCTTGATCCTCCATGGCATCTACTCTCATCAAGTCAGCCTCCATCTCTTCCTCCGTTGCTGGCCCAAAGTGGTCAGCGTCGCTGTTTGCCCTTGGTTCTGGTGCCGGATTAGATACCCGGCTCTCCCCGATTGACTCTTGAGAAGACATCTTGCTCTAATCTGCAGCAGCAACAGCTTGAAAACAAAAACAGAAGAAATTTGCGTGATACGGGAGTCAAAACCTTCGGGAGAATATATAGTGAATTTTTTACCGGCCAAAATACGTAACATGCAAGAAAACGGAGTCCGAAAGGCACACATGGCGCTCACGAGGTAGGGGGCGCGCCCAGGGGGGTAGGGCGCGCCCACCACCCTCGTGGGGCCCTCGTGTCCTTCTCGGACTGCTACTTATTTTTCTATTTTTCTAAACATTCCAAAACGGAGAAATATTGCCTTAAAAATTGTTTTGGAGTCGGTTTACTTACCGTACCACATACCTATTCCTTTTCGGAGTCTGAAACGTTCCGGAAAGTGTCCCGTATGTATTTCTCCGGGGTTACGGTTTCAATAATATTGGTTTCAACATTTATGGGATTACCTGAGATATAATGTTTAATTCTTTGACCGTTTACCACCTTCGGATTTGTGCCCTCGAAGTTGTAAATTTTTATGGCACCAGAACGATAGACCTCCTCAATAACATGGGGCCTTCCCATTTAGAGAGAAGTTTTCCTGCAAAAAATCTTAAACGAGAATTGTATAGCAATACATAGTCACCTATATTAAACTCACGCTTTTGTATCCTTTTGTCATGCCATCTTTTAACTTTTTCTTTAAACAACTTGGCATTTTCATAAGCTTGGGTTCTCCATTCATCAAGTGAGCTAATATCAAATAACCTCTTCTCACCGGCCAATTTGAAATCATAGTTGAGTTCTTTAATAGCCCAATATGCCTTATGTTCTAGTTCGAGAGGTAAGTGACATGCTTTTCCATAAACCATTTTATATGGAGACATACCCATAGGATTTTTATATGCAGTTCTATATGCCCATAATGCATCATCAATTTTCTTAGACCAATTCTTTCTAGACGTATTAACAGTCTTTTGCAAAATTAATTTGAGCTCTCTATTGCTCAACTCTACTTGACCACTAGACTGTGGGTGATAAGGAGATGCAATTCTATTATTAACATCATATTTGGCAAGCATTTTATGGAAGGCACCATGAATAAAATGTGAACCACCATCAGTCATTAAATATCTAGGGACTCCAAACCTTGGAAAAATAACTTCCTTAAGCATTTTAATAGAAGTGTTATGATCAGCACTACTAGTTGGAATAGCTTCTACCCACTTAGTAACGTAATCAACAGCAACTAGAATATGTGTGTATCCATTAGAGGCAGGAAAAGGTCCCATATAATTAAAGCCCCAAACATCAAACGGTTCAATAACAAGTGAATAATTCATAGGCATTTCTTGACGTCTATTAATATTACCAATTCTTTGACATTCATCACAAGACAAGACAAACTTACGGGCATCCTTGAAGAGAGTGGGCCAATAAAAACCAGATTGCAATACCTTATGTGCAGTTCTATCTCCAGCGTGGTGTCCTCCATAAGACTCGGAATGACACTTGCGTAAGATATGTTCCTGTTCATGCTCAGGTACACAACGTCTAATAACACCATCTACTCCTTCGTTATAAAGATGTGGGTCATCCCAAAAGTAATGTCTCAAGTCATAGAAGAACTTTTTCTTTTGCTGGTATGTGAAGCTAGGTGGTATAAACTTAGCAACAATATAATTAGCATAATCAGCATACCATGGAGTACTGCGGGAAGTACTTATAACATTTAATTGTTCATCAAGAAAGTCATCATTAATATGTAGTGGGTCATCAAGAATATTTTCTAACCTAGACAAGTTGTCTGCAACGGGATTTTCAGCTCCCTTTCTATCAACAATATGCAAATCAAATTCTTGTAGCAAGAGAACCCATCTAATAAGTCTAGGTTTAGCATCTTTCATTTCCATAAGGTATTTAATAGCAGCATGATCAGTGTGAATAGTCACTTTCGAATCAACAATATAAGGTCTGAACTTATCACAAGCAAATACAACTGCTAAAAGCTCTTTTTCAGTAATAGCATAATTTCTTTGAGCATTGTCTAGAGTCTTACTAGCATAATGAATAACATTTAATTTCTTATCAACTCTTTGCCCTAGAACAGCACCTACAGTATAATCACTAGCATCACACATAATTTCAAAGGGTAATTCCAATCAGGTGGCTAAACAATAGGTGCAGAGACTAATGCTTTCTTAAGTATTTCAAATGCTTCTACACAATCATCATCAAAGACAAATGGTATGTCTTTTTGCAATAAATTAGTCAGAGGCCAAGAAATTTTTGAGAAGTCCTTAATGAACCTCCTATAAAAACCGGCATGACCAAGGAAACTTCTTATACCTTTGATCTCCTTGGGACATGGCATCTTTTCAATAGCATCAACCTTGGCTTTATCAACTTCAATACCTCTTTCAGAAACTTTGTGCCCCAAGACAATACCTTCATTAACCATAAAGTGGCACTTTTCCCAATTCAAGACAAGATTAGTTTCTTCACATCTCTGCAAAACTCGATCAAGATTGCTCAAGCAATCATCAAAAGAGGAACCATAGACGGAAAAGTCGTCCATGAAAACCTCACAAATCTTTTCACAAAAGTCAGAGAATATAGCCATCATGCATCTTTGAAAGGTAGCAGGTGTGTTACATAAACCAAAAGGCATACGTCTATAAGCAAAAGTACCAAAAGGGCATGTAAAAGTAGTCTTTGATTGATCTCTAGCCGACATAGGTATTTGAGAGAAACCAGAATAACCATCTAGAAAGCAATAGTGTGTGTGTGTTTGCATAATATTTCTAGCATTTGATCAATAAAAGGTAAGGGGTAATGGTCTTTCTTAGTAGCTTTATTTAATTTGCGGAAATCAATTACCATCCTATAACCTGTGATAATTATTTGTGGAATCAATTCATCTTTATCATTAGGAACAACAGTAATACCTCCCTTCTTAGGGACACAATGGATAGGACTTACCCACTCACTATCAGCAACGGGATAAATTATACCTGCCTCGAGAAGCTTGAGTATTTCTTTTCTTACCACTTCTTTCATTTTAGGATTCAGACATCGTTGAGGATCACGAACTGGTTTGGCATTTGCTTCCAAATTTATTTTATGTTGACACAGAGTGGGACTAATGCCCTTAAGATCATCAAGAGTATATCCAATAGCAGCACGATGCTTCTTCAGAGTTTTCAATAATCTTTCTTCTTCATGCTCTGAAAGGTTAGCACTAATTGTAACAGTATATATCTTCTTTTCATCAAGATAAGCATATTTAAGATTATCTGGCAAAGGTTTAAGTTCAAACACGGGATCGCCCTTGGGTGGAGGAGGATCCCCTAAAATTTCAACAGGCAAATTGTGATGCAGAATAGGTTCCTTTTTAAAGAATACTTCATCTATTTCCCTTCTTTCATTCATGAACATATCATTTTTATGGTCTAGCAAATAGTGTTCTAAAGGATCACTAGGAGGTACGGCAATAGAAGAAAGACCTATAATTTCATCCTTACTAGGTAATTCTTCCTCGCGATGTTGTTTACTAAATTTAGAGAAATTAAACTCATGAACCATATCATCCAAGCCAATAGTAACAACGTTCTTTTCGCGGTCTATCTTAGCATTAACAGTGTTCAAGAAGGGTCTACCAAATATAATGGGACAAAAGCTATCTTGTGGGGAACCAAGAACAAGAAAATCAGCAGGATATTTAGTTTTCCCACACAAGACTTCAACATCTCTAACAATTCCAATTGGTGAAATAGTATCTCTATTAGCAAGTTTAATTGTGACATCAATATCTTCTAACTCAACAGGTGCAATGTCATGCATAATTTCTTTGTATAAGGTATGTGGTATAACACTAGCACTCGCACCCATATCACATAAGCCATGATAACAATGATCTCCTATTTTAACGGAAATAACAGGCACGCCTACCACAGGTCTATGTTTATCTTTAGCACAAGGTTTAGCAATTCTAGCTGTTTCACCTTCGAACTGAATAACATGCCATCAATATTATCAGACAAGAGATCTTTAACAATAACAATTTTAGGTTCTACTTGAACTTGCTCAGGAGGTGTATAAGTTCTAATATTGCTTTTACGAACAACAGTTGAAGCTTTAGCATCATCCTTTACACTAACAGGGAAAGGTGGTTTCTCAATATAAGAAGTAGGAACAATAGGATCATTATAAGTGACAGTCTTTTCTTCAACTTTAATAGGTGCAGCTACTATTACTTCTATGGGAGGATGATATTTAAACCACTTCTCCTTAGGGAGATCAACATAAGTAGCAAAAGATTCACATAAAGAAGCTACTATCTCAGAGTCAAGTCCATATTTAGTGCTAAATTTACGGAAAATATCGGTATCCATAAAAGATTTAACACAATCAATCTTAGGTGTCATACCTGACTCTTTACCTTCATCGAGGTCCCAATCTTCAGAGTTGCATTTAATTCTATCCAATAAATTCCATCTGAATTCAATAGTCTTCATCATAAAAGAGCCAGCACAAGAAGTATCGAGCATGTTGCGATTGTTTTCAGAAAGCCGAGCATAAAAACTTTGCATAATTATTTCTCTCTGGAGCTCATGATTGGGGCATGAATATAACATTGATTTAAGCCTCCCCCAAGATTGAGCGATGCTTTCTCCTTCGCGAGGCCAGAAATTATATATATAATTGCGATCACGATGAACAAGATGCATAGGGTAATACTTTTGATGAAATTCCAACTTCAATCTTTTATAGTCCCATGATCTCATATCATCATATTGCCTATACCATACCAATGCGTCTCCCTTCAAAGATAAAGGGAAGACCTTCTTATTAGCAACATCATCGGGTATACCCGCAAGCTTAAATAATCCACAAACTTCATCCACATATATTAAGTGCTTGTCAGGATGCTTTGTTCCATGTCCTGTAAAAGGGTCAGCTAGCAGTCTTTCCATCATACCCAAAGGAAATTCAAACGGAGTTTCATTTTCAATAGGTTCAGTAGGTTGAGGAGCAACTCTTCGCTCTACTGGACGGGGTGAAGATACCCCAAACAAGCCCCTCAGAGTATTACTTTCCATAGTAACAAGTGACAGTAAATTTCAGCACACTATATAAATTTTTCCTTACCAAATTCCACCTACAAAAGGCGCTACACTCCCCGGCAACGGTGCCAGAAAAGAGTCTTGATGACCCACAAGTATAGGGGATCTATCGTAGTCCTTTCGATAAGTAAGAGTGTCGAACCCAACGAGGAGTAGAAGGAAATGATAAGCGGTTTTCAGCAAGGTATTCTCTGCAAGTATTGAAATAAGTGGTAACAGATAGTTTTGTGATAGGATAAATTGTAACGAGCAACAAGTAACAAAAGTAAATAAAGTTCAGAAAGGTGGCCCAATCCTTTTGTAGCAAAGGACAAGCCGGAACAAACTCTTATAATAGGAAAAGCGCTCCCAAGGACACATGGGAATATCGTCAAGCTAGTTTTCATCATGTTCAAATGATTCGCGTTCGATACTTTGATAATTTGATATGTGGGTGGACCGGTGCTTGGTTGCTATTCTTACTTGAATAAGCATCCCACTTATGATTAACCTCTATTGCAAGCATCTTCAACTACAACAAAAGTATTAAGGTAAACCTAACCATAGCATGAAACATATGGGTCCAAATCGGCCCCTTACGAAGCAACGCATAAACTAGGGTTTAAGCTTCTGTCACTCTAGCAACCCATCATCTACTTATTACTTCCCAATGCCTTCCTCTAGGCCCAAATAATGGTGAAGTGTTATGTAGTCAACATTCACATAACACCACTAGAGGCTAGACAACATACATCTTATCAAAATATCAAACGAATACCAAATTCACATGACTACTCATAGCAAGACTTCTCCCTTGTCCTCAGGAACGAACGTAATTACTCACAAAGCATATTCACGTTCAAAATCAGAGAGGTAATAATATGCATATAGGATCTGAACATATGATCTTCCACCAATTAAACCAACTAGCATCAACTACAAGGAGTAATCAACACTACTAGCAACCTACTAGCACCAATCCCAGACTTTGAGACAAGAATTGGATACAAGAGATGAACTAGGGTTTGGAGATGAGATGGTGCTGGTGAAGATGCTGATGGAGATTGCCCTCTCCCGCTGAGAGGAGCGTTGGTGATGACAATGGTGATGATTTCCTCCTCCAGGAGGGAAGTATCCCCGGCAGAACAGCTCTGCCGGAGCTCTAGATTGGATCCGCCAAGGTTCCGCCTCGTGGCTGTGGAGTCTCGTCCCGAAAAGTTCCTTCTTATTTTTTTTCTCATCGAAAGACTTCATATAGGAGAAGATGGACGTCGGAGAGCCACCAGGGGGCCCACGAGGTAGGGGCGCGCCCTAGGGGGGCCCCACCCTCATGAGAAGGGTGTGGGCCCCCTGGCCTTCATCTTTTGCGAGGATTTTTCTTTATTTATTTTAAGACGTTCCGTGGATTTTCAGGACTTTTGGAGTTGCGCAGAATAGGTCTCTAATATTTGCTCCTTTTCCAGCCCAGAATTCCAGCTGCCGGCATTCTCCCTCTTTATTTAAACCTTGTAAAATAAGAGAGAATAGCCATAAGTATTGTGACATAAAGTGAAATAACAGTCCATAATGCAATAAATATCGATATAAAAGCATGATGCAAAATGGACGTATCACTCCCTTTTCGCCTGAATGAGGGGTTGGGTGGGGACCGATGGTTCCCAACGGGCTGCTTGAGTTTTCTAGGCGCTTTCCATTGCGTTGTACTTCTGTACGATAGTTGCCAAGTCAGCAAAGTGTAAGATGTGACGGCAGTTGATGGCGTTGAGGACTCCTTCGTCCCTGCAATTGTTGCGGAACACTGAGATCGCTTCCTCGTCGTGGCAATCTTTAATCTTGTTTTTGACAAGAAGGAATCTGTCCTAGAAGTGGTGGACTGTTTCCTGAGACTGCTATTGTATGCTCATAAGAGCGCTTGTATTCGGGGGGGGGGGGGGGTTGGATTTAAATCTGAACCCTGGCCCAATTTTGGATCCGGAGTCTGAAGGTCTTCCGAACTTAGCAGGCCGGGCTCCGGGATATCCACTAATTTCTTAGGCCCGTCGTCTGATTCTATGTTCGGAGGGCAGGATGCATCTCCTCATAGGTAAGTGTCCGGCTCTTCGAGACCGGAGATCCGGACATAGTCCGTCCTTAGTATGGAGGAAGAGTTGTCGACTCGCTCCTCGACTACCGCTATGTGGTGGGTGATCGGTGGAGATTTGATTTCTCTCTGATCGGGTTTAAGCCCAATTCGATCGTAGTCCGTAGCAACCCCCAGGGCGGAGATGCGATCTAGGAGCTCGTTTAAGGATGAAAGCTCTGCTAGATCCATCTGCTTGGAGTGTTCGGAGTCGATATGAAGGGGGGTTTCGATGACCCGATAGGTCATTGTCAGCATAACGACCGAACGGGCGGTCATGGTAAAGTCGCCCAACCGGAGGGTTTGGCCTGGGGCTAGTGCTCGTCCAGCGGTGATATTGTCCTTGAGAACAAGGCGAGCCATCGATCCTGTCGTCGACGTTATATCGGTACTCTCAATGAGAGCACCAATGTCGGTGTCAAAACCGGTGGATCTCGGATAGGGGTCCCGAACTGTGCGTCTAAGGTCGATGGGAACAGGAGACAGGGGACACGATGTTTATCTAGGTTCAGGCCCTCTCTATGGAGGTAATACCCTACGTCCTCCTTGATTGATATTGATGAATATGAGTATTACAAGAGTTAATCTACCATGAGATCGTAATGGCTAAACCCTAGAGGCCTAGCTTGTATGGCTATGGTCATGAATATATCCTCCTCCGGACTAAGTCCTCCGGTTTATATAGACACCGGGAGGATCTAGGGTTACACAAGGTCGGTTATAAAGAAAGGAATCTACATATTTGGTCGTCAAGCTTGCCTTCCACGCCAAGGAGAGTCCCATCCGGACACGGGTTCAGTCTTCGGTCTTCGTATCTTCACAGCCCATCAGTCCGTCCCATAGTTAACGAGCTAGACGCCTGAGGACCCCTTAGTCCAGGACTCCCTCACCACAAACCCACGACATGCGGTAATTACGTGGAGTGAACGTTGGGTTGACTACTGATGACCCACAAGTATAGGGGATCTATCGTAGTCCTTTCGATAAGTAAGAGTGTCTAACCCAACGACGAGCAGAAGGAAACGATAAGCAGTTTTCAGTAAGGTATTCTCTGCAAGCACTGAAATTATCGGTAACAGATACTTTTGTGATAAGGTAATTTGTAACGGGTAACAAGTAATAAAAGTAAATAAGCTGCAGCAATATGGCCCAATCCTTTTTGTATCAAAGGACAAGCCTGGACAAACTCTTATATAAAAGAAAGCGCTCTCGAGGACACATGGGAATTATCGTCAAGCTAGTTTTCATCACGTTCATATAATTTGTGTTTGGTACTTTGATAATTTGATATGTGGGTGGACCGGTGCTTGGGTACTGCCCTTACTTGGACAAGCATCCCACTTATAATTAACCCCTCTTGCAAGCATCCGCAACTACAAAGGAAGTATGAAGGTAAACCTAACCATAGCATGAAACATATGGATCCAAATCAGCCCCTTATGAAGCAACACATAAACTAGGGTTTAAGCTTCTGACACTCTAGCAACCCATCATCTACTTATTACTTCCCAATGCCTTCCCCTAGGCCCAAACAATGGTGAAGTGTCATGTAGTCGACGTTCACATGACATCACTAGAGGAGAGACAACATACATCTCATCAAAATATCGAACGAATATCAAATTCACATGACTACTTATAGCGAGACTTCTCCCATGTCCTCAGGAACAAACATAACTACTCACAAATCATAGTCATGTTCATAATCAGAGGGGTATTAATATGCATAAAGGATCTGAACATATGATCTTCCACCAAACAAACCAACTAGTATCAACTACAAGGAGTAATCAACACTACTAGCAACCCACAAGTACCAATCTGAGGTTTTGGGACAAAGATTGGATACAAGAGATGAACTAGGGTTTGAGATGAGATGGTGCTGGTGAAGATGTTGATGGAGATTGACCCCCTCCCGATGAGAGGATTGATGGTGATGACAATGGTGATGTTTTCCCCCTCCCGGAGGGATGTTTCCCTGGTAGAACAGCTCCGTCGGAGCCCTAGATTGGTTCCGCCTCGTGGCGGCGGTGCTTCGTCCCGAAATCTTGCTTATGATTTTTTTCCAGTGCGAAAGACTTCATATAGCCAAAGATGGGCACCAGAGGCCTGCCAGGGGGCCCACGAGATAGGGGGCACGCCCAGGGGGGTAGGGCGCGCCCCCCACCCTCGTGGATGGTGGGTGGGCCCCCTCCGATGCTTTATTCACCCAATATTTTTTATATATTCCAAAACTGACTTCTGTGGAGTTTCAGGACTTTTTGGAGTTGTGCAGAATAGGCCTCTAACATTTGCTCCTTTTTCAGCCCAAATTCCAGCAACCAGCATTCCCCCTCTTCGTGCAAACCTTGTAAAATAAGAGAGAATAGGCATAAGTATTGTGACATAATGTGTAATAACAACCCATAATGCAATAAATATCGATATAAAAGCATGATGCAAAATGGACGTATCAACTCCCCCAAGCTTAGACCTCGCTTGTTCTCAAGCGGAAGCCGATAACGAAAAAGATGTCCACATGTTTAGAGATAGAGGTGTCGATAAAATAAAATATGGACATGAGGGCATCATGATCATTCTTATAACAACAACAATATATATATATATATTTGTCATATGATTTCTTATGCTAAAGTAACAATTCATTCACAATTTCAAGTATGAATCAGAAACTTCATTTAAAACTAACAAACTATAATCTCAGTCATTGAAGCAATTGCAATTTATCATAACATCGAAAAGAGTCAATATAAGAGCTTTTCAGTAAGTCCACATACTCAACTATCATTTAGTCTTTCACAATTTCTAACACTCACGCAATACTTATGGGTATGGAGTTTTAATCGGACATAGAGAAAGATAGGGGCATATAGTTTTGCCTCCCAACCTTTTACCTCAAGGGTAATGTCAACAATAATAGTTCATGAAAACTCACATCCAATTAGCTATATATATCAGGATCTTTCCAACACATAGAGCTTGAAAAAGGATAAAATGTAAAAAGGAAAGGTGAAGATCACCATGACTCTTGTATAAGGTATAAGACAAAAATAAAAGATAGGCCCTTCTCAAAGGGAAGCAGAGGTTGTCATATGTTTTTATGGTTGGATGCACGAAATCTTAATGCAAAAGAACGTCACTTTATATTGCCACTTGTGATATGGACCTTTATTAGGCAGTCCGTGGAATTTATTTCTTCCACATCACAAGATCGTATAAACCTTATTTTCTCCACACTAATAAATCATACATATTTAGAGAGCAATTTTTATTGCTTGCAACAATGACAACTTACTTCAGGGATCTTACTCAATCCATAGGTAGATATGGTGGACTCTCATGGCAAAACTGTGTTTAAGGATATTTGGAAGCACAAGTAGTATCTCTACTTGGTGCAAAGAATTTGGCTATCATGAGGGGGAAAGGCAAGCTCAACATGTTGGATGATCCATGACAATATAATTTATTTCGGATGTAAGAAAACATAACCCATTACGTTGTCTTCCTTGTCCAACATCAACTTTTTAGCATGTCATATTTTAATGAGTGCTCACAATCATAAAAGATGTCCAAGATTGTATATTTATATGTGAAAACCTCTATTTCTTTATTACTTCCTATTAATTGCAATGATGACCAAAATTATGTTTGTCAACTCTCAACAACTTTCATTCATCATACTCTTTATATCTAAAGTCATTACTCTCCATAAGATCAATATGATCTCTTTATTTCTTTTCATTCTTTCTATTTTTTTCTCAAGATCATAGCAAGATAGCAAAGCCCTTGACTCAACACTAATCTGTATTATATATAGCTCACGGACTCGATTACATAGAAGGATCATAAAGAAAAACTCAAAACTAGATCATACTAAACTTTATTCTACTAAATCAAGATATTACCAAAAGTATCGAACTAAGAAAAATGGTAAAGATAAAAGTGTGATGGTGATATGATACCGGGGCACTCCCCCAAGCTTGGCAGTTGCCAAGGGGAGTGCCCATACCCGATACTCAATTCTCCTTTGGTGGTAGTGATGATGGAGTTGTTGATGATGTAGGCTTGTCGTCCATCTTCCAAGGCATAGGCTCACCATCATAGAAGGATGATCAAGTCTCCGGGATCCTCAAATCTGTAGCCAAACTCATCCTCTTGAATCTATATTCACACTCACAGTTTTGGTTTTGCAGGTCATAGATCTGGGCTTGGAGGTGCTCGATTTTCTCGTGAAGCTTGAAGATGGTCACCCCAATGTTCTTGGCATCCAGCTTGTGACTGTTGGCGAACTCCGTGATCATCATGTGGTTGGCATCGAGTCTGCGTTCCACCACCCCCTCGAACTTGAAAACTTGTTGCTCCATTGCTTCAAGTCTTGTCTCCACGCTTCCGGTCCTCCTTGGTCCCTCAACATCGCGGATGTCCAGCACCCCCTCACGCAACTCAATGGTTTGAGGGTGTTGCAGCACCTCCGCGAGGTAGGGGTTGATGACCCTCTTGAAAAACTTGTCCTTGGGGGCGCTTGAAGACGGCATGGTGATCTAGATCTGTCAGAAAAATAGCTCGAAACAAAAACAAGAGATATTTGCGTGCTTTTGATATGGCCATCATCTTGTGCTTTTGATCTCCATCTCCAAAGCATCATCATGGTCTCCATCGTCACCTACTTAACACCTTGATCTCCATCGTAGCGTCGTTGCATCGAGGTCGTCACGCCAACTATTGCTTCTACAACTATCACTAACGCATAGTGATAAAGTAAATCAATTACATGGCGCTTGCACTTCATACAATAAAGAGACAACCCTAAGGCTCCTGCCGGTTGTCGATATTACAAAACATGATCATATCATACATCAACATACATCACATCATATCTTGACCATATCACATCACAACATGCCCTGCAAAAACAAGTTAGATGTCTTCTACTTTGTTGTTGCAAGTTTAACATGGCTGCTACGGGTTTCTAGCAAGAACCATTCTTACCTACGCATAAAACCACAATGGTGATTCATCAAGTTTGTTGTTTTAACCTTCTTCAAGGACCGGCCATAGTCAAATTCGATTCAACTAAAGTAGGAGAAACAAACACCCGCCGGCCACCTTTATGCAAAACTAGTTGCATGTCTGTCGGTGGAACTGGTCTCATGTGCGTGGACATGTAAGGTTGGTCCGACCGCTTCATCCCACAATACCGCCGAATCAAAATAAGACGTTGGTGGTAAGCAATATGACTATCACCGCCCAAAACTCTTTGTGTTCTACTCGTGCATATCATCTATGCATAGACCTGGCTCATGATGCCACTGTTGGAAATCATTGAATGGAAAACAAAAAATTTCTACGCACACGCAATGATATATCCATGGAGATGCATAGCAACGAGGGGGGAGTGTGTCTACGTACCCTCGTAGGCCGTAAGCGGAAGCATTAAACAACATGGCTGATGTGGTCGAACTTTCTTCGCGCTCCAACCGATCTAGTACCGAGCGCATGGCACCTCCGCGTTCTGCACACGTTCAGCTGGGTGACGTTCTCCGCCTTCTTGATCTAGCAAGACAGCGAGGAAGTAGATGAGTTCCGACAGCACGACGGCGTGGTGACGATGATGATGAAGTGATCTCCACAGGGCTTTGCCTAAGCACTACAAAAATATGACCAGGGATGTAAACAGTGGAGGGGGCGCTGCACACGGCTAGGCAATTGTCTGTTGTGTGCTAGGCGCCCCCCTCCAACATATATATAGGTGGGAGGGAGGGAGGAGCAGCCAAAAGGAGGCACCCAAGTAGGAGGAATCCTACTTGGAGTCCATGCCCCCCTTTCCTTATTTGGAGTGCGGGGAAAGACAGGAAGGGTGGCGCCTCCCCCCCTCTCCTTTCTCCCATGAGAGGGAAATGCAGGAGGGCCTAGCCCTCCCCCTTTTCCTTCCCTAGGGCTGGCCAAACAAGGGAGGGGCGCATCAGCCCCTTGTGGGCTTTTTTGTCCCCTCCTTTGGTCCATAAGGCCCATAACTTGTCGGGGGGTTCCCGGAACCCCTTCCGGTGACCCGATTCCTTTCCGGTACGTCCCGAAACACTTCCGGTGTCCAAATGCCATCGTCCTATATATCAATCTTTACCTCTCGACCATTTTGATACTCCTCGTCATGTCCATGATCTCATCCAGGACTCCGAACAACATTCGGCAAACCAAAACATATAACTCATATAACATTATATCATCAACGAACGTTAAGCGTGCGGACCCTACAGGTTCGAGAACTATGTAGACATGACCGAGACACCTCTCCGGTCAATAACCAATAGCGAAGCCTGGATGCCTATATTGGATCCTACATATTCTAGGAAGATCTTTATCGGTCGAACCGTTATGACAACATACGTAATTCCCTTTGTTCATCGATATGTTACTTGCCCGAAATTTGATCGTCGGTATCTTCATACCTAGTTCAATCTCGCTACCGGAAAGTCTCTTTACTTGTTCCGTAATACATCACCTTGTGACTAACTCCTTAGTCATTTTCTTGCAAACTTATGATGTGTATTACCGAGAGGGCCCAGAGATACTTCTCTGATACTCGGAGTGAAAAATCCTGATCTCGATCTATACCAACTCAACAAACACCTTCGAAGATACCTGTAGAGCATCTTTATGATCACCCAGTTACATTGTGACGTTTGATAGCACACAAGGTATTCCTCCGGTATCCGGGAGTTGCATAATCTCATAGTCGAAGGAATAAGTATTTGTCATGAAGAAAGCAATAGCAATAAACTAAATGATGTGATCCCGTTATCAAATGACAACACATGTCTATGGTTAGGAAACCTTAGCCATTTTTTACCAACGAGCTAGTCTAGTAAAGGCTTATACTAGGGACACGGTATTTGTTTATGTATTCACACATGTATTTAAGTTTTCGATCAATATGATTTTAGCATGAATAATAAACTTTTATCATGAATAAGAAAATATAATATAAAATAACAACTTTATTATTGCCTCTAGGGCATATTTCCTTCACGCAAAACCTCCATGCCGAGGTGCCTCAGCCTCATCGAGGGGTTGCCGCCGCCTCCTCCTGCCTCAGCGCCTTGGCACCGAGCGCTGCTGCCACCGTGGCCAACGCCGGCTGCAGCGGCGGCATGACTTGTTGTGGGGTGTGGGGCGGGCGGCGCTGGGATCTGACCCCCCTGGCGCCGCCCTGGGGTGGCGGGGCGAGGGGGTTGGAGGGGTCTTCCTAAACATTGTCTTGTGGGAAAGGCTGCTCAGATGTAGAAGTGCACCTGAACGACGTATTTGTACAAGATAAAAATGTATATTATTGGTATTGAGAGGATTCCGAATTAGCATTCATTTTTCAATAAATTTTCAATGCAATAACTTCTCAGATCACGACATTCATTTTTGAACAAATTTCCAATGCAACAACTTCTCAGATCACGGCTCATATCAACGGCTAAAGACGTTTTCGTAGATACGTACTCCCACGCCTACGTGGCCCTATAAATTTTCGGCGCCCTGGCGATGACTACTGGTAGAGCAACGTACCGCCCCAAGGCTCGCCGCCGAGGCTGACTGAGGCCACCCACTCCATCTTCGTTCCAGCCAATCGAGTGAAAACCCATGTATTGCGTTGATCTTTCCTTGTCAAGCAATTTAACGGTATGTGTATGTAGGTATGCGCTGCTAAAGGCTCAGTTACACGCTGGAAGAGTACAAAAGGAAATTAAGCGGAAGCTCCAAATCAAGAAGGCGTTAGAGCATCCACATGTGCGGGTCACCAAATCCGGCCCCTCAACCGCACCGGGACACGTCCGGATGTGTCCGTGGCACTGATCAAGCGTTTCTAAAATCTTGTCGTCCACATAATATCTTATATCCATATTAAAACGTACAACATGAATATAACTGTATAGATCATCAAACGGATATAAAAATAGACATAAAAATGCACAATCCTATCACCAACGGATATCTTAGATCACCAAAAGTTCACATAATCCACATCAACGACGGATAAGTTTATACTAGATTAGTAAAAACTTGAAATTACAGACACAGACGGCAGTGCTTCACCACTTCCTCGTCGTTCCTTTGCCCTTCCGGTCACCGGCGCTGTTGTAGGCATCCGGGCAGGCGTCGGTGGCAAGAGGTGGGTAGTTGGAGTCGGAGCAGTGGTCGGAGGAGGAATCGGAGATGGCAATGAAGGCCTCATTTGCCGGATAACCCGGTCCTACTTCCGCTTGAGCTTGGCCACCCTCGCCGCCTTGTGTTCGGACTGCTCAATGGCTAGCCAGAACGCCTTGGCATTCTTCCTCCCTAGTCGGCGAGCGTCTCTCGCCGCCGTGGTAGACCAACGCGAGAAGCCGCTCCTCCTCGTCGGGCATCACTGGAAAACCTCCCTCTCCCTTGCCTGCTATCGCGGCAGGCGACGCACGCCTCCATTTTTGGCGTGTGCGGCTGCGGTGTCGGCGGAGCGAGCACTAGAACCCATCGATGCCCTTACGCAGCATCACCCGGTAGGGAGGTGGACGACGGAGGGGCGACACGAATTGAGCAGCCGCGCGAAGCTGCGCGCTGGCGGAAAGGGCTAGCTCCGGCATCGGGCGAGCGGTGACGGACCAGATCCAGAACTGCCCACATGTCCATCCATGGCCGCTCCATTGTAATGCGGAAGGCCAGCTTGTCCTTGCCATCGACGAAGCTGTCGGAGTGGCTGCGGAGCTCGACATGCTTGCCGGAGATTGGATTATATCAAATCGGAGGAGGGGAGGAGAAGAGACGGAGCGTGAGCGAAGCAAAGTGTGTGTAGGATTTCCGGATCAGGATTTTTGTGGGGACAGACTGGGGTCGACGGTTGGCTGGACTGACGTGACGAACGCGCCCGAGCCGCCTCATAGTCGCCCTACATTTAAACTAGATATAAAAGGCGTCGAAAAGCCTAGACGTTTGAGACCGATTTTGAGATACTCGGGTAAGTCGGCTCATTTTAACCGGTCCGTCCGTTCAGACGTTTGAGTACGGTTTGAGGGATAGGGATTTAGATGCTCTTGGCCTGGTCATAGTGGGGAGTAACTTAGACTAGTGTCATGCATATGACACTAGTTTATATTACTACCTTCATAGTGCAAAGTGTCATAGAAGTAGTATCATATATGGTTGCATTTATTAGCTTGTAGACTCAACATTTGTTAGGAAGCGCTATGTGATGGTAACATAATATGTTACTTTAAACACCTCTCTTCTCATTAATTAAGTGTCACATAAACAAACTTGTCTTGAAATGTATTATGTTACTTTCTCCGTTCCGAATTACTTATTTTGGATTTGTCTAGATACGGATGTACTACTATGACTAGCCTTATGCAGTGCCCGCGTGCCTCTCGGCGGCCTATTTATATGCGCTCCCTCTCCCATCATCCATACCACCTCTCCACCTAGCTAGCACGGCAGTGGATGGCCAAGAAGAGCTCCACGTGCTCCAGATCAAAACTGCTCAAATTCTTCCTGGGATCTCTTGTACAAGCTACAAGCCATTGATCCTTTCCCTAGCCGGATCTTTAGGCCGCGCGGCGAGAGCAAATAATCGGCGGGCAGGCGCGTACGCATGCGTGTGTCGATTCAAGTGCTCTGGCCTGGAAATGTAAGCGCGCTCTCTCTTTCTATATATATACATGTAAATGTGTGTGTGTGTGTGTGTGTTCGGAGGTGCGTTCGTGAAGAATTTGCATGCTGCGCGCAAAATCAGTCGTGATTTTTCCAAACCGTACAATTCACGTGACTTGGCCTAGCATGCCTGCGGCTGGGTGGACTTGGTTTAACAACAGTTGTTGAGTTTAACTGTAAAAATAAACGAGGATGCGTCCATCCATGTAACACACGTAGTACATGCGTTGGTACGGAAGGACTTTGCAACACCACAGATCCCTCCCGGCATCCCGATGCATGCGGCGGATGCTCCCTTCCATGTGCTGATATGCGTGCATGTGCCCAGATTTGGTCCCAATAAACGACACTCTTCAGAGCTCGTACTACTTCGCAGTAGTACGTAATACGTCAGTGCGTTGTTAACTTTGAGTAGTACGGAGTAGTTTAATAAAGTAAATCTACTACAAGTAAAGAAATAAGGTTTGAAATTAGTATCTTTTTGTGCGGGATGAAATCCACCGCTTTCCCCCGCGAAAAAAGAAAGAAATATGGAATTCACCGCTTGGCAAACGCGGTCAGCAATGCTCCACACGATTCACCTTCCTCTAGCGGTTGATTCAATCTGCCTGCCAAATCACATACTCCTACTTGGTTGCACGGGGCCGCAAACTCCATGACTCACTCTCACACCGATATGACGGGGAGCTCACACCGGGCCGAGGCCAGAACAAAACAGGGACGTGCCGGCAGACGTTGCTCTCTCTACCGGTCCCTCACCGCGGCCAGCAACAAGCACCACACACCTCTCCCGTCGCTTCGCTCGCTCCGTACGTCCGAAAGCCTCTCCTCTCGCGGGGCCAGGTCGACTCGGCTCGGCTCTCATCCGTAGCCGTGTCACCTCTCACCAGTCAAGATCGCGTCTTGATGAACTGCCAGCCAGCCTCTTTTGGAGTTTCCTGGGGGCCCAAAAAAACTTTTCTCCAGCAAGCCTCGGAAAGTAAGCATGGGACAGCCAGTCCCCATGGCCGGCGTAAGCGCAGAAATGGATGTTAGCCCGGCTGTCACCTCCGTCGTCTGGACCTTGAGCGAGCGAGCGAGTGGCCGTTGTCGCGCGCGGGTTTCTACGGGGGGCTTGCGTCTTTTGACCTGTTTTCAAAAAAAGTGACACCGACGGTATACTCGTAGTAGCCAGTTTATAGGAGACCCGCCTATCATGTCAGGCTCCACGGGAGGGCGACCATGTGAATGTGATGCCCGCTCCTCCTCATCGCACGCGCGTGAGCTTGATCGATCGATCGATCGATCTCTCTGTTGCTGCGACACAACAATAGTTTCTGCGCGACCATATTAGTTTACGGAGTGTCCTGTGCGGAGACGCCTGTGCCTGTGTAGGCGCTTTATGCCAAGAAAAAATAGTACTGCATTGACGGTAGTACTGCATTTTCTCGCTTCAATCTACTAAAGGAAATCGAGCACCACTACGTAAACATATACTCCCTCTGTATCTAAACACTCTTATATTAGTATACGGAGTGAGTAATATATAAGATGTTTTCAATTTTGAGCTGCAAAAACATCTTGTATTAGTGTACGGAAGTGGTATTTGCTATCAAGACTTAAAAATAATATCTTCATCGACCGGAGAATTGCTTTCTTAGAAATATGCATTTCTTTTGAAGAAATGGATTTTACTTATTTATTTAGAACGGCATGGAGATATACATCCGCACTATGGACCATCGTTTGTTGTTCGCTAAGCATGGAATTCGCCTCCATGGTGATCACCAAACACTAAGAAATTCAGTTCGTAATCACGTTTGTGCCATTGCACCCGCTTCTTGCTTCGTGCATGTTGTTCGTTCTTGCAATGGTAGAGCACAAGAGGTAGAGCATATCCGAGAGACTCATGCGGCATTTTTTGAGCTACCAAGTCACCACATGCGTCTCATAGCCTCACATAGTTTAAAAATTGTTTTGATCATCAATTGCATCAATAATTTATGAGTTATGTGCAATAAATATATCATTTTATTTTATATATGAACTCAATGGCATATTTTCTGATATATAATTAAAAAAATACTAGAACAATAGATAATTTATTAGTGATGGTCAAAGTTTGCCTCAAAATATGTGTGAGCTTGTAATAAACCCACGGAAGGGAGTATGTCTTCATCAGGACCAATGATGCTTGAGTGTTGCGCTAAAGTTATTTTAAATTGCTATGGAAAAATTATTACTAGTTGGTGAAACAAAGGGTATGAAAAGCAAGGAAATACTTTAAATAAAATAGATTGTGATAGTTTCCCATAAGCCAAAGGAAACCAGGTGGCAAGTCCCTGGTAAGCTGGGCCTAGTCAAACTAAAGCACGTGTGAGATGTGCGTGAGACTGATTCATCCAGATCTACAGGGAACATACCAGTTAAAGCAAGTACAATAGTTACTATAAACCTATTTGCATGACATTTTTTGCTTATGTGAAGAACAAGAAATAAACAAGAGAGAGAGAGAGAGAGAGAGAGAGAGAGAGAGAGAGAGAGAGAGAGAGTGGACTCTCATGAAATAGCCAGCATCTGAACGTGCTCGTTGATAGGAATGAGTAACGCGACGGGGTAAAAGGGAGAAATGAAAATTCTACTAGACAAAGAGTCAACCTTATATCCTACCCTGCTTAATTTTTATGACATAACAGTGTTATATAGCCACTGATTGTTACTCCCTTCATAAAGAAATATAAGATCATTCATATCTAAACACTTTTATATTTCTTAACAGAGGGAATATAATACTAAGCTTGCTCTTGCCCAAACCAAAGACTGGCCAGTGCTCCGGTTAGCCGTAGAGAGCCGGAACACGTACAGGATTGCACCGCCCGCGTTAAATAGGCCGGTCCTAAGCACTCGGTCCCAACCACGAGGAGATAACACGTCGCGACCTCTCTGCCACTCGTCAGTCGCAAGGTCCCTGCTCCTACTCCTACCCCCCTGGAATCCCAGTAGCGACTGCGGCGGCTTGCTCAAACCCTTTTGCGGCTTCGCCACTCTCCCGGCCGGTACGTGTAAACCCCTCACCTCACCGCCGCCGTCGTGCGAAACTCTAGCTTGACCGGGTGGTTGCGCCCATACGCCAGCCGCGCGCCGTTATGCTGCTGGGCGGTGCCGGTGCGCCGGTGGCACACCTTAGCAAGGCGCTGCCTATTTCCGGCCGTGCTGACTGACCTCCGTGCTGATCCTCTAAACCGATGCATGCTGCTAGCTAGCTACCCAGAGCGCAGGCACGGCCGATCAAACTTCAGACAGTTTACCTGTTTGTTTTCCCGTCGTGCGGCTGACCACCTTAGCCGCTGCGCGACTGACGAGCAGTTTGAGTGATTTCAGTGCCGTAGTTGCGAGATTATAATCTTCAAATCATGATTGACCACGCTGTGTCTTTTCTGCACACATTGGTGCAACTTGTAGCCATCAGTTTTGGGGACTCTCCTACACTATTGACACGCAGTTTCTGTTTCTGTGCACCGATTCCGCAGGATCTAATCTAAGCAAGAAGGCCACTCATTCTGACCGGAAACCCACTAGCATTATTGTCGCTGGCTGATCAGTTGCGCTCCATCGGCTGAATTTCTTTCTTCTTCTTCACAACAAGTGTCGATCGGAGATGGCGCTTGAGAGCACGGCCAAGGTGGTGCTGGGATGCGTGGCCTTCTCCATCTTCTGGGTGCTGGCCGTCTTCCCGTCCGTGCCCTTCATGCCGGTGGGCCGGACGGCGGGGTCTCTGCTGGGGGCCATGCTCATGGTGCTCTTCCGCGTCATGACCCCCGAGCAGGCCTACGCCGCCATCGACCTCCCCATCCTCGGCCTCCTCTTCGGCACCATGGTCGTCAGCATCTTCCTGGAGCGCGCCGACATGTTCCAGTACCTCGGCAGCATGCTCTCCTGGAAGAGCCGCGGCAGCAAGGACCTCCTCTTCCGCGTCTGCCTCGTCTCCGCCGTCGCCAGCGCGCTCTTCACCAACGACACCACCTGCGTCGTGCTCACCGAGTTCATCCTCAAGGTGGCCAGGCAGAACAACCTGCCCCCGCAGCCCTTCCTCCTGGCCCTCGCCTCCAGCTCCAACATCGGCTCCTCCGCCACGCCCATCGGCAACCCGCAGAACCTCGTCATCGCCGTCACCAGCGGCATCTCCTTCGGCTCCTTCCTCTTCGGCATCTTCCCGGCCATGATCGTTGGAGTCATCACCAACACCTGCATCCTCCTCTGTTACTTCTGGAAGCACCTCTCCGTCGACAAGGAGCGGGACCAAGAGTCGGCTGGGGGCCAGGACGTCGTTGTGGCCGACGACGAGGTCACCTCGCACCGGTTCACGCCCGCGAGGATGTCGCGCGCCAACTCGGTAAACGGCGACGCCGACTACATGAACGAGCCGATCCGCAGGAGTGACAGCATGAGCAGGAGCAAGAGCTACAACTCCGAGGGCGACCGCGACATCCAGGTCGCCATCAGGTCGGTGCGCGCGTCCAGCATGTCGCAGGAGATGGTGGAGGTGTCCACAGTGTGCGACCGGCGCGACGATGGCCCCCGGAAGGTGACCAGGACGACCAGCCGCCAGCGCAGCGTGATCATCGAGGACGCGCCCGAGCACATCTTCGACGGCGACGAGAAGGAGAAGCCGCACGACGAGGAGGTGGTGAAGCAGAAGAAGTGGAAGGTGCTCGCGTGGAAGACCGCCGTGTACCTCACGACGCTCGGGATGCTCGTCTCGCTCCTCATGGGGCTCAACATGTCCTGGACCGCCATCACCGCCGCCCTCGTCCTCCTGGCGCTCGATTTCACCGACGCACAAGCATGCCTAGAGAAGGTATGTCTTCTGAAAATCTGACAGTTTTTCAAAAATATCGATCATGTATGAAACATGCTGCTAATTCGGATCAAAATTTCCGTTCATGATTTGCATGCAGGTATCGTACTCGCTGTTGATCTTCTTCTGCGGGATGTTCATAACGGTGGATGGCTTCAACAGAACTGGCATACCCAACGCGCTCTGGGAGCTGGTGGAGCCGCACGCGAGGATCGACAGCGCCAAAGGAATCGCGCTTCTTGCCGTTGTGATTCTTGTTCTTTCAAATGTTGCCTCAAATGTTCCAACCGGTAACTCTTTCTTCCCCACCTGAATAATTTCTTGTTAGACTTGAGAAAAATCTTGTGATCTTGCGATAACCAGGTGCACTAAGCATGTTATCTCGGAATCATCTTTGTTTTCAGTGCTGCTGCTGGGCACAAGAGTGGCAGCATCCGCTGGTGCGATCTCACCTGCTTCGGAGAAGAAAGCCTGGCTCATACTAGCTTGGGTCAGCACGGTGGCGGGCAACCTCACCCTTCTGGGCTCAGCTGCGAACCTGATCGTGTGTGAGCAGGCGCGGCGGGCGCAGTTCCATGGCTACAACCTCACCTTCTGGAGCCACCTTCGTTTCGGCGTGCCGTCGACCATCATCGTCACCGCTATTGGCCTCATTATCGTCGTGAGCTACTGAACTGGACGGGGAGGAACAACTCCTACTCCTACGTTGCAGCAGTAGTGCAACACGTAAGCAGACAGACAGCTTCCATAAGCAAGGAAGCAGCCGTGAAAATGGGGCAATTTACCTGATTATCGTCTTCTACATTCGTGTAAACTTCTCGCCCGAAATTAGGCGCGGGACGTCGTCGTCGCCCATCTGCTAAAGCAAATAATGGGTGTGTCCTGTACGTGTGTTGTACTCTACGTAGATATAAGATTACCCGGTCGACGCAAGTAGTCGGTGTCCGTCCGTTGTATTCGAAAGCCAAGCTTTGCTTCGATAGGATGGATGGAAGGACGGGGAATGCAGTGACAATGTTATTTCAGCTGTATGTTTGCAGATAAAAGATATTTTATATGATGGACCGGTGGAGAGTGCGGTCATTATATTTCAACACTCTTGTTTATGTCTAGACTTTCTTACTTTTTAGAAGTGGGATTGATGTAGGTCTTAGATATCCTTTTTATGGAGAAAATGCGATCGACCGACTTTATAAATAAAGCCATATGAAAACAGTCAATAACCAGCGAAACCCACACAAATCACCCAGAGTCATACGAACCACCCAACACTAGGTAACAAAAGAAGGCAACAATTCAGTGCCACGCAGGCCCGAAAACAACATAAGGGGCACGTAGGCCACCACCTACGCGCACAAAAGATCCAAGCAGCTACGACGAAGCACAAGCAGACGGAAGAGACATCAGATTGGCAGACGTCCGCACTTTGTTGATCAACATCTCCATGCCGTCACAATCCGCCGATTTAGTCAACAATTTGCACTGCTGCAGGAAGATAGACATTTTAAACAAGATATCAGCAGACTTATTAAGGAAAGCACCCTGAATAGTAAATTTATTGCGAGTAGTCCAAAACACCCAGCATAGGGCGTCCAATCCAGTCCAAAATAATCTCCTGGAGCGGCCTTGCAGACTGGCCGTCAGCAAGCGGACGTCGGCAAAGGAGCCAGGGGCCCAGGAGGTATTGTACCAGGAACCAACACACCCCCAAACCAAATTGGCCAAAACACAATGGAAGAAGATGTGATTAGTATCCTCAAGAGTAGATCATAAGGCACAATAAGTAGAACCAGGCCCGTTCCTTTTCTCGATCTGATAGGCGGAGGGTAGCCGACCCCTGAAGGCCTGCCAGAGGAAGATCTTGATCTACAGAGGAATCCTGACCTCCCAGATTTGCTTAAATTTCAAGGAATTGGTACCAGAAATAAGCCGAGCATATAAAGACTTGATCGAGAACTTCCCAGATGCAGAATGAGGCCATGACATGGAATCCGCCTCCTCCGAGAGCGCATGGAACATAGCAGCGAGACGATGCCAGTCACCCAACTCTTCAGGAGAGAGGGTTCTCCAAAAACCCAAGTCCCAGCTATTGCGAGAGAGCTCAGAGATTGAGATCTCTGGGTTAGAGAAATAAGAAAACAAAACCGGAAAGGAGGTCGCAAGGGGAGCATCCCCAGTCCACCAATCCAACCAAAAATTGGTCGAGGCCCCATTATTGACCATGAATTTAACATGAACTCACAGCACCTACCTGACTTTGACTAAATCTTTCCAAAACCGCGAGCCACCGATCGCCGAGGCAAACATAGTGTTGGGGAACGCAATATTTTAAAAAAATTCCTACGATCACGCAAGATTTATCTAGGAGATGCATAGCAACGAGAGGGGAGAGTGTGTCTACGTACCCTCGTAGACCGAAAGCAGAAGCGTTTTAGTAATGCGGTTGATGTAGTCGAACGTCTTGGCGATCCAACCAATCAAGTACTGAACGCACGACACCTCCGCGATCTACACACGTTCAACTCGGTGACGTCCCTCGTACTCTTGATCCAGTTGAGGCCGAGGGTGAGTTGCGTCCACACGACGGCGTGTTGACGGTGATGATGAAGTTAACGACGCGGGGCTTCACCTAAGCACTACGACAATATGACCGAGGTGGAAAACTATGGAGGGGGGCACCGCACACGGCTAAAGATCAACTTGTGTGTCTATGGGGTGCCCCTCCCCCGTATATAAAGGAGGGGACGAGGAGGAGGACCGGCCTCAAGGGGCGTGCCCAAGGGGGGGGATTCGTACTCCTAGTAGGAGTAGGTTTCCCCCTTTCCTATTCCAAGTAGGATAAGAAGGAAGGAGAGGGAGAGGGAGAAGGAAAGAGGGGGGCGCCGCCCCCTCCTAGTCCAATTCGGACCAGTCCATGGGGGGCGCGCTGCCTCCCCTTGTGGCCCTTCTCTCCTTTCCACTAAATCCCAATAAGGCCCAATACTTCCCCCGGTGAACTCCCGTAACTCCCGAGTTCTCCAAAAAATACCCGAATCACTCGAAACCTTTCTGATGTCCGAATATAGCCTTCCAATATATGAATCTTTAACTCTCGGCCATTTCGAGACTCCTCGTCATGTCCGTGATCTCATCCGGCACTCCGAACAAACTTCGATCATCAAATCACATAACTCATAATACAAATCGTCATCGAACGTTAAGCGTGCGGACCCTACGGGTTCGAGAACTATGTAGACATGACCGAGACACATCTCTGAAAAATAACCAAGGTGGAACCTGGATGCTCATATTGGCTCCTACATATTCTACGAAGATCTTTATCGGTCAAACCGCATAACAACATACGTTGTCCCCTTTGTCATCGGTATGTTACTTGCCCGAGATTTGATCGTCCGTATCATCATACCTAGTTCAATATCATCACCGGCAAGTCTCTTTACTCGTTCCATAATGCATCATCCCGCAACTAACTCATTAGTCACAATGCTTGCAAGGCTTATAGTGATGTGCATTACCGAGAGGGCCCAGAGAAACCTCTCCGATACACGGACTGACAAATCCTAATCTCGATCTATGCCAACTCAACAAACACCATCGGAGACACCTGTAGAGCATCTTTATAATCACCCAGTTACGTTGTGACGTTTGATAGCACACTACGTGTTCCTCCGGTATTTGGGAGTTGCATAATCTCATAGTCATAGGAACATGTATAAGTCATGAAGAAAGCAATAGCAATAAACTAAACGATCATAGTAAGCTAACGGATGGGTCTAGTCCATCACATCATTCTCTAATGATGTGATCTCGTTCATCAAATGACAACATATGTCCATGGCTAGGAAACTTAACCATCTTTGATTAACGAGCTAGTCTAGTAGAGGCATACTAGGGACACTCTGTTTGTCTATGTATTCACACATGTACTAAGTTTCTGGTTAATACAATTCTAGCATGAATAATAAACATTTATCATGATATAAGGAAATATAAATAACAACTTTATTATTGCCTCTAGGGCATATTTCCTTCAGTCTCCCACTTGCACTAGAGTCAATAATCTAGTTCACATCATCATGTGATTTCACACCAATAGTTCACATATTTATGTGATTAGTTCACTTCTTCATGTGACTAATACCCAAAGGGTTTACTAGAGTCAATAATCTAGTTCACATCGCTATGTGATTAACACCCAAAGAGTGATCATGATTTGCTTGTGAGAGAAGTTTAGTCTACGGGTCTGCAACATTCAAATCCGTATGTATTTTGCAAATTTCTATGTCTATAATACTCTGCACGGAGCTACTCTAGCTAATTTCTCCCACTTTCAATATGTATCTAGATCGAGACTTAGAGTCATCTAGATCGGTGTAAAAAGCTTGCATCAACGTAACTCTTTACGACGAACTCTTTTATCACCTCCATAACCGAGAAATATTTCCTTAGTCCTCTAAGGATAATTTTGACTGTTGTCCAGTGATCTACTCCTAGATCACTATTGTACTCCCATGCCAAAACCGTGCTAAGGTATACAATAGGTCCGGTACATAGCATAGCATACTTTATAGAACCTATGACTGGGGCATAGGGAATGACTTTTCATTCTCTTTCTATTTTCTGCCGTGGCCAGGTTTTGAGTCTTTACTCAATTTCACACCTTACACTCATGCAAGAACTCCTTCTTTGACTGATCCATTTTGAACTCCTTCAAAATCTTATCAAGGTATGTAGTCATAGAAAGTCTTATCAAGCGTCTTGATCTATATTTATAGATCTTGATGCCCAATATGTAAGTAGCTTTATAGGTAATTCTGTGACGCCCCGAGACCGTTGCGCCAGGTGTCTTCCAGTTATTCGCTATCTTTGCCATGCCATTCGCTTGCGTGTTGCATCTTACCATGTCATCATGTGCATTGCATCATCATGTTTTCAAAACTTGCATTAGCCCGGGTCTCCCAGTTCTTTCCGTTGTCCGTTCTGAGCCCAGACACACTTGAAAAATAAATCCCAATGCCTTTGTTATCACAACTCTTGGCCTCTAACTTTGCCATATGTCCTTTCTTCATTTTCCAGAGTTCCACCAAAAACCTCAACATTTTTCGACACTTCTAAATCAAAGTCCTAGTTCAAACCCATTTGAATTAAATTCAAATGAGTTTGAATTTATATCTTTCAATCATGGCATTTCTAATTTTCTTGGGTCAAACTTATTTTTTGACTCCGAGAAAAATATCCTCCTGCTCAAGCTTCTTCCCTAACCTCTCTTTATTTTCCTTCTCTTTAATCCTTTTCTGCTAAAGAGTCATGAGAGGGAAGAGATCCCAGCCCACCAGGTCGTTTAGGCCCAACTAGGCCATCCTCCACTGCAGCCCCATCCTATCGGGCCACCTGGGCCGCCCAACCTCCCGCACCAGGCCGGCCAACCAACCCTTCCTAACCCTAGGGCGCACCCCACTCCCCTCGATCATTCCCTCGTCCTCCCTCCGCCGCCAGGAGCCCGATCCCCTCCTCACCTCTCGTTCGACCCCCTCTCTCCCCTTCCCGTAGCGCACCATCTTCTCCCCTGATCCCCTCGCTCCCTCTGCTCTACCCCGCCTCCATCATGCGCCCATTCCCCCATGGCCGCCCCAAGCTCCTCAGGAAGCCGCGCCGCCCGCCTCTGGACTCGACTCCAACGGGATCCAGGCATCCCCGCGCTGGAATCGTCGTTCCCGCATCGTCGCGGGGCCATCTCGCTCCGTCCTACCACGAGCTCCACCTCCCATGGCATGCTACTGCCCGCGACCCCGCCTTCTGCGTCTACCAACATCACCGTGGCTGCTCTGTGCTCTCCACCGGAGCCACGTCGCCTCCCCGCCATGGCGCCCTGCTCCAGACCTCATCCTCGTCGGACTCCGCCGCCCCCAGGGCAGCTCCTCCGGCCTCCCTGTCCTCTGCTTCATCTCCTCACGCCCTTGCCTTCTACGCCCACGCCGTCCTCCACCAGCAGCGTCGCCACCCTCGCCGGACCTCGTTCCTCAGCCCGCAGCCATGGCCTCAAGTTCGTCAAGCCGCCGCTCCGCCTCTGCCTCATTCGAGCGGAGAGGAGGAAGCGCCTCTGCTCGCCCGCTATGACCAGTGCCATGAACCGCAGCTCTTTGTACCGGCCCCCGAACCGCAAGACCAAGAACACCCACCGACCTGAGCGTCCCTTGGACACGTCAAGGTCGACTCCATCGCAAAGAACGACTACATGTTTGACCCTGGATATGGGATTTCAAAATGCCAAGTACCCTTCAGTTCGGCAAGACCGGCAAGTTCGACTACAACACTGTAATATCAAGTACACGACGAACCTCGAAGACTTTGGACGTGCAAAGTTCCTCTTCAAATATGAATGACTACATCCAATGTGGAATTTGTCAAGTACCCTGGAGGCCACATTGACGCCAAGTACCTCTAACGCCGCCCGAACTTTTACAGAACATGTACCACAACCATCACTGAAGACCCGTGAACAACTACTTCCCCTTCGACACGTGTACCCCTACCGCCGAACTCGATCCATTCTGATAATGCATGCGTCAAAGGTATAACCACCGAGAACGACCGCCCGTGGATGAATGCATGTTTGATGTATGAGATGCTCGTGCTTGCACCGTGCTCGAATTGTCAGTGCACGTTGCCCCTCTTTTGCCTTGTCACTGACATGTGGACACCCGGTTACCGGGATCACCCCACCATCTTTTGCATGCTCCCGCCACACTACCTTTTGCACCGGTATCTCTGCGAGCTACCGGAACCGATATGGTGCCGTGGCAACATTTTCAAATTCATCGACGTGGCACCCCTTTCGTTTCCGCCACGACGACAAATGCTTCATAATATGCTCATGTCAACATTTTCATAAAATTGCATAAACTTGCATATGTCATCCGCATCATGATAACATCTTCAAGAATGTTTAAATTGTTGCTTGCTTCTTTCCGGGTTGCTTCTCTCGTTAGCTTCGGTTTTGTTCCGGAGTTGTGAGGATTCGTTCGACTACGTCTGTTTGTCTTCTTCATGGACTCGTTCTTCTTCCTTGCGGGATCTTAGGCAAGATGACCATACCCTCGAAATCATTTCTATCTTTGCTTGCTATTTTGCTATGCCGCGATACCTACCACATGCTTTATCATGCCTCCCATATTGCCATGTCAAGCCTCTAACCCACCTTTCCTAGCAAACCGTTGTTTGGCTATGTTACCGCTTTGCTCAGCCCCTCTTATAGCGTTGCTAGTTGTAGGTGAAGATGGAGTTTGTTCCATGTTGGAACATGGATTTGTTGGGATATCATTATTATATTTTGTTTACTTTAATGCACCTATATACTTGGTAAAGGGTGGAAGGCTTGGCCTTATGCCTGGTGTTTTGTTCCACTCTTGCTGCCCTAGTTTCCGTCATACCGGTGTTATGTTCCTTGATTTTGCGTTCCTTACGCGGTTGGGTTATAATGAGAACCCCTTGACAGTTCGCTTTGAATAAAACTCTTCCAGCAAGGCCCAACCTTGATTTTACCATTTGCCACCTAAGCCTTTTTCCCTTGGGTTCTGCAGACTTAAGGGTCATCTTTATTTTAACCCCCCCGAGCCAGTGCTTCTCTAAGTGTTGGTCCGAAACAGAGCCACTTGGGGCGCCACCTCGGGGAAACTTGAGGGTTGGTTTTAGCTGTACGTAGTGTTCATCCGGTGTTCCCCTGAGAACGAGATATGTGCAGCTCCTATCGGGATATCGGCGCATCGGGCGGTCTTGATGGTCTTATTTTACCATTGTCGAAATGTCTTGTAACCAGGATTCTGAGTCTGATCGGGTCTTCCTGGGAGAAGGAATATCCTTTGTTGACCGTGAGAGCTTGTGATGGGCTAAGTTGGGACACCCCTGCAGGGTTTTGAACTTTCGAAAGCCGTGCCCGCGGTTATGGGCAGATAGGAATTTTTTAATATCCGGTTGTAGAAAACCTGACACTTAAATTAATTAAAATGAATCAACAGCGTGTGTAGCCGTGATGGTCTCTTTTCAGCGGAGTCCGGGAAGTGAACACGGTTCTCGTGTTATGCTTGAACGTAATGTTAGTTTTCAGGATCACTTCTTGATCACTTCTAGTTCACGACCGTTGCATTGCTTCTTTTCTCGCTCTTATTTGCGTAAGTTAGCCACCATATATGCTAGTACTTGCTGCAGCTCCACCTTACTACCCTTTCCTACCCATAAGCTTAAATAGTCTTGATCTCGCGGGTGTGAGATTGCTGAGTCCCCGTGGCTCACAGATACTTACAAACAGTTGCAGTGCCGATGGTATCAGTGCAGGTGACGCAACCCAGCTCAAGTGGAGCTCGATGAAGATCGTGTTCGTTGTGTTGTTTCCTTTCCGGACGATCAGTAGAGGAGCCCAGTCGGGGTGATTGGGGATCTAGCATTAGGGGTTGTCTTTCTTTATTTGGTTTCATAGTCGGACCTTGTTTGTATTATGGACGATGTAATGCTATATTTATCTATTGTGTGAAGTGGCGATTGTAAGCCAACTCTTTATCTCTTTCTTATTCAGTACATGGGATGTGTAATGATTGGCCCTCTTGCGACATGCCTACAATGCGGTTATGCCTCTAAGTCATGCTCCGACACGTGGGAGATATAGCCGCGTCGTGGGTGTTACAAATTCTTTCTTTGAAAAACTCCTTTCAAATTCTCCTTTATGCTTTCTAGAAAATTCTACATCATTTTCGATCAACAATATGTCATTCACATATACTTATCAGAAAGGCTGTAGTGCTCCCACTCACTTTCTTGTAGATACAGGCTTCATCGCAAGTCTGTATAAAACTATATGCTTTGATAAACTCATCAAAGCATATATTCCAACTCCGAGATGCTTGCACCAGTCCATAGATGGATCGCTAGAGCTTGCACACTTTGTTAGCATCTTTAGGATTGAAAAAATCTTCTGGTTGCATCATATACACCTCTTGTTTAATAAATCCATTAAGGAATGTAGTTTCGATATCCATTTGCCAGATTTCATAAAATGTGGCAACTGCTAACATAATTCAGATAGACTTTTAAGCATCGATACGAGTGAGAAAATCTCATCGTAGTCAACACCTTGAACTTGTCAAAAACCTTTTGTGACAATTCAAGCTTTGTAGACAGTAACACTACTATCAGCGTCCGTCTTCCTCTTGAAGATCCATTTATTCTGAATGGCTCACCGATCATCGGGCAAGTCAATCAAAGTCCGTACTGTTGGGGAACGTTGCAGAAAACAAAAATTTTCCTACGGTTTCACCAAGATCCATCTAGGAGTTCATCCAGCAACGAGTGATTGGATTGCATCTACATACCTTTGTAGATCATGCGCGGAAGCGTTCAAAGAACGGGGATGAGGAAGGCGTACTCGACGTGATCCAAATCACCGGAGATCCTAGCGCCGAACGGACGGCACCTCCGCGTTCAACACACGTACGGTCAGCATAACGTCTCCTTCTTCTTGATCCAGCAAGGGGAAGGAGAGGTTGAGGGAGATGGCTCCAGCAGAAGCACGACGGCGTGGTGTTGATGGAGCTGCAGTACTCCGGCAGGGCTTCGCCAAGCACTATGGAGGAGGAGGATGTGTTGGAGAGGGAGAGGGAGGCACCAAAGGCCAAGGTTAGAAGTCCTCCATCTCCCCACTATATATAGGAGGGACAAGGGGGGGGGGGCGCCGGCCCTAGGAGATCTAATCTCCTAGGGAGGTGCGGCCAAGGGGAGGAATCCCTCCTCCCCAAGGCACCTAGGGGTGCCTTCCCCCTTTGGGACTCTTCCCTCCTTGAAACCCTAGGCGCATGGGCCTCTTGGGGCTGGTGCCCTTGGCCCATGTAGGCCAAGGCGCACCCCCTACAGCCCATGTGGCCCCCCGGGACAGGTGGCCCCACCCGGTGGACCCCCGGGACCCTTCCGGTGGTCCCGGTACAATACCAGTGACCCCGAAACTTGTCCCGATGCCCGAAATAGCACTTCCTATATATAATTCTTTACCTCCGGACCATTCCGGAACTCCTCGTGACGTCTGGGATCTCATCCGGGACTCCGAACAACATTCGGGTTACTGCATATACATATCCCTACAACCCTAGCGTCACCGAACCTTAAGTGTGTAGACCCTACGGGTTCGGGAGACATGTAGACATGACCGAGATCGCTCTCTGGCCAATAACCAACAGCGGGATCTGGATACCCATGTTGGCTCCCACATGTTCCTCGATGATCTCATCGGATGAACCACGATGTCGAGGATTCAAGCAACCCCCGTATACAATTCCCTTTGTCAATCGGTATGTTACTTGCCCGAGATTCGATCGTCGGTATCCCAATACCTCGTTCAATCTCGTTACCGGCAAGTCACTTTACTCGTACCGTAATGCATGATCCCGTGACCAGACACTTGGTCACTTTGAGCTCATTATGATGATGCATTATCGAGTGGGCCCAGTGATACCTCTCCATCATACGGAGTGACAAATCCTAGTCTTGATCCGTGTCAACCCAACAGACACTTTCGGAGATACCCGTAGTATACCTTTATAGTCACCCAGTTACGTTGTGACGTTTGGCACACCCAAAGCACTCCTACGGTATCCGGGAGTTACACGATCTCATGGTCTAAGGAAAAGATACTTTGACATTGGAAAACTGTAGCAAACGAACTAAACTATCTTGTGCTATGTTTAGGATTGGGTCTTGTCTATCACATAATTCTCCTAATGATGTGATCTCGTTATAAATTACATCCAATGTCCATAGTCAGGAAACCATGACTATCTGTTGATCAACGAGCTAGTCAACTAGAGGCTTACTAGGGACATGTTGGTGTCTATTATTCACACATGTATTACGATTTCCGGATAACACAATTATAGCATGAATAAAGACAATTATCATGAACAAGGAAATATAATAATAATGCTTTTATTATTGCCTCTAGGGCATATTTCCAACAGTCTCCCACTTGCACTAGAGTCAATAATCTAGTTACATTGTGATGAATCGAACACCCATGGAATTCTGGTGTTGATCATGTTTTGCTCTAGGGAGAGGTTTAGTCAACGGATCTGTTATATTCAGGTCCGTATGTACTTTACAAATATCTATGTCTCCATCTTGAACATTTTCACGAATGGAGTTGAAGCGACGCTTGATGTGCCTTGTCTTCTTGTGAAACCTGGGCTCCTTGGCAAGAGCAATAGCTCCAGTGTTGTCACAGAAGAGCTTGATCGGCCCCGACGTATTGGGTATGACTCCTAGGTCGGTGATGAACTCCTTCACCCAAATTGCTTCATGTGCTGCCTCCGAGGCTGCCATGTACTCCGCTTCACATGTAGATCCCGCCACGACGCTCTGCTTGCAACTGCACCAGCTTACTGCCCCACCATTCAAAATATACACGTATCCGGTTTGTGACTTAGAGTCATCCAGATCTGTGTCGAAGCTAGCGTCGACGTAACCCTTTACGACGAGCTCTTCGTCACCTCCATAAACGAGAAACATTTCCTTAGTCCTTTTCAGGTACTTCAGGATATTCTTGACCGCTGTCCAGTGTTCCTTGCCGGGATTACTTTAGTACCTTCCTACCAAACTTACGGCAAGGTTTACATCAGGTCTGGTACACAGCATGGCATACATAATAGAACCTATGGCTGACGCATAGGGGATGACACTCATCTCTTCTATATCTTCTGCCGTGGTCGGACATTGAGCTGAGCTCAATTTCACACCTTGCAACACAGGCAAGAACCCCTTCTTAGACTGATCCATATTGAACTTCTTCAATATCTTATCAAGGTATGTGCTTTGTGAAAGACCTATGAGGCGTCTTGATCTATCTTTGTAGATCTTGATGCCTAATATATAAGCAGCTTCTCCAAGGTCCTTCATTGAAAAACTCTTATTCAAGTAGGCCTTAATGCTGTCCAAGAGTTCTATATCATTTCCCATCAAAAGTATGTCATCTACATATAATATGAGAAATGCTACAGAGCTCCCACTCACTTTCTTGTAAACACAGGCTTCTCCATAAGTCTGCGTAAACCCAAACGCTTTGATCATCTCATCAAAGCGAATGTTCCAACTCCGAGATGCTTGCACCAGCCCATAAATCGAGCATTGGAGCTTGCACACCTTGTCAGCATTCTTAGGATCGACAAAACCTTCCGGCTGCATCATATACAATTCTTCCTTAAGGAAACCATTAAGGAATGCCGTTTTGACGTCCATTTGCCATATTTCATAATCATAGAATGCGGCAATTGCTAACATGATTCGGACGGACTTCAGCTTCGCTACCGGTGAGAAAGTCTCATCGTAGTCAACCCCTTGAACTTGTCGATAACCCTTAGCGACAAGCCGAGCTTTATAGATGGTCACATTACCATCCGCGTCTGTCTTCTTCTTAAAGATCCATTTATTTTCTATGGCTCGCCGCTCAACGGGCAAGTCAGTCAAAGTCCATACTTCGTTTTCATACATGGATCCTATCTCGGATTTCATGGCTTATAGCCATTTGTCGGAATCCGGGCCCGCCATCGCTTCTTCATAGTTCGAAGGTTCACCGTTGTCTAACAACATGATTTCCAAGACAGGGTTGCCGTACCAATCTGGTGCGGAACGTGTCCTTGTGGACCTTCGAATTTCAGTAGGATCTTGATCAGAAGTATCTTGATCATCATCATTAACTTCCTCTCTAGTCGGTGCAGGCACCTCAGGAACATTTTCTTGAGTTGCGCCATTTTCCGGTTCAAGAGGTAATACTTCATCAAGTTCTACTTTCCTCCCACTTACTTCTTTCGAGAGAAACTCTTTCTCCAGAAAGGATCCATTCTTGGCAACAAAGATCTTGCCTTCGGATCTGAGGTAGAAGGTATACCCAATAGTTTCTCTAGGGTATCCTATGAAGACGCATTTTTTCGACTTGGGTTCGAGCTTTTCAGGTTGAAGTTTCTTGACATAAGCATCGCATCCCCAAATTTTTAGAAACGACAGCTTAGGTTTCTTCCCAAACCATAATTCATACGGTGTCGTCTCAACGGATTTCGACGGAGCCCTATTTAAAGTGAATGCGGCAGTCTCTAAAGCATACCCCCAAAAAGATAGCGGTAAATCGGCAAGAGACATCATAGATCGCACCATATCTAATAGAGTGCGATTACGACGTTCGGACACACCATTATGCTGAGGTGTTCCAGGCGGCGTGAGTTGTGAAACTATTCCACATTTTCTTAAGTGTGTGCCAAACTCGTGACTCAAGTATTCTCCTCCACGATCTGATCGCAGGAACTTGATTTTCCTGTCACGTTGATTTTGAACCTCACTCTGAAATTCCTTGAACTTTTCAAAGGTTTCAGACTTGTGTTTCATTAAGTAGACATATCCATATCTACTCAAGTCATCAGTGAGGGTGAGAACATAACGATAGCCACCGCGAGCCTCAACACTCATTGGGCCGCACACATCAGTATGTATGATTTCCAATAAGTTGGTTGCTCGCTCCATTGTCCCTGAGAATGGAGTCTTGGTCATTTTACCCATGAGGCATGGTTCGCACGTGTCAAATGATTCGTAATCAAGAGACTCTAAAAGTCCATCAGCATGGAGCTTCTTCATGCGTTTGACACCTATGTGACCAAGGCGGCAGTGCCACAAATATGTGGGACTATCATCATCAATCTTACATCTTTTGGTACTCACACTATGAACATGTGTAGCATCACGCTCGAGATTCATTAAGAATAAACCATTCACCATCGGAGCATGACCATAAAACATATCTCTCATATAAATAGAACAACCATTATTCTCGGATTTAAATGAGTAGCCATCTCGAATTAAACGAGATCCTGATACAATGTTCATGCTCAAAGCTGGCACTAAATAACAATTATTAAGGTTTAAAACTAATCCCGAAGGCAAATGTAGAGGTAGCGTGCCGACGGCGATTACATTGACCTTGGAACCATTCCCGACGTGCATCGTCACCTCGTCCTTTGCCAGTCTCCGTTTATTCCGCAGCTCCTGCTTTGAGTTACAAATGTGAGCAACCGCACCGGTATCAAATACCCAGGAGCTACTACGAATACTGGTAAGGTACACATCAATTACATGTATATCACATATACCTTTTGTTTTGCTGGCCTTCTTGTCCGCTAAGTATTTAGGGCAGTTCCGCTTCCAGTGACCACTTCCCTTGCAATAAAAGCACTCAGTCTCGGGCTTGGGTCCATTCTTTGGCTTCTTCCCGGCAGCTTGCTTACAGGGCGCGGCAACTCCCTTGCCGTCCTTCTTGAAGGCTTTCTTACCCTTGCCCTTCTTGAACTTAGTGGTTTTATTCACCATCAACACTTGATGTTCCTTTTTGACTTCTACCTCTGCTGATTTCAGCATTGCAAATACTTCAGGAATGGTCTTTTCCATCCCCTGCATATTGAAGTTCATCACAAAGCTCTTGTAGCTCGGTGGAAGCGACTGAAGGATTCTGTCAATGACCGCGTCATCCGGGAGAGTAACTCCCAGCCGAGTCAAGCGGTTATGCAACCCAGACATAGTGAGTATGTGCTCACTGACAGAACTGTTTTCCTCCATCTTACAGTTGAAGAACTTGTCGGAGACTTGATATCTCTCGACCTGGGCATGAGCTTGGAAAACCATTTTCAGCTCCTCGAACATCTCATATGCTCCGTGTCTCTCAAAACGCTTTTGGAGCCCCGGTTCTAAGCTGTAAAGCATGCCGCACTGAACGAGGGAGTAGTCATCGGTACGTGCCTGCCAAGCGTTCATAACGTCTTGTTCTGCAGGGAGAACAGGTGCGTCACCTAGCGGTGCTTGTAGGACATAATCTTTCTTGGCAGCTATGAGGATGATCCTCAGGTTCCGGACCCAGTCCGTATAGTTGCTGCCATCGTCTTTCAGCTTGGTTTTCTCTAGGAACACGTTGAAGTTGAGGACTACATTGGCCATTTGATCTACAAGACATATTGTAAAGATTTTAGACTAAGTTCATGATAATTAAGTTCATCTATTCAAATTATTCAATGAACTCCCACTTAGATAGACATCCCTCCTGTAATCTAAGTATAACATGATCCGAGTTAACTAGGCCGTGTCCGATCATCACGTGAGACGGACTAGTCAACATCGGTGAACATCTTCATGTTGATCGTATCTTCTATACGACTCATGCTCGACCTTTCGGTCTTCTGTGTTCCGAGGCCATGTCTGTACATGCTAGGCTCGTCAAGTCAACCTAAGTGTTTGCACGTGTAAATCTGTCTTACACCCGTTGTATGTGAACGTTAGAATCTAACACCCGATCATCACGTGGTGCTTCGAAACAACGTACTGTCGCAACGGTGCATAGTTAGGGGGAACACTTTCTTGAAATTATTATGAGGGATCATCTTATTTACTACCGTCGTTCTAAGTAAACAAGATGCAAAAACATGATAAACATCACATGCAATCAAATAATAATAGTGACATGATATGGCCAATATCACACAGCTCCTTTGATCTCCATCTTGGGGCTCCATGATCATCTTGTCACCGGCATGACACCATGATCTCCATCATCGTGTCTCCATGAAGTTGCTCGCCAACTATTACTTCTACTACTATGGCTAACGCGTTTAGCAATAAAGTAAAGTAATTTACATGGCGTTTCTCAATGACACGCAGGTCATATAAAAAATAAAGACAACTCCTATGGCTCCTGCCGGTTGTCATACTCATCGACATGCAAGTCGTGATTCCTATTACAATAGCATGAACATCTCATACATCACATATAGATCATTCATCATTCATCACAACTTTGGCCATATCATATCACAAAGCACTTGCTGCAAAAACAAGTTAGACGTCCTCTAATTGTTGTTGCAAGTTTTACGTGGCTGAAGTAGGGTTCTAGCAAGAACGTTTTCTTACCTACGTGAAAGCCACTACGTGATTTGTCAACTTCTATTTACCCTTCATAAGGACCCTTTTCATCGAATCCGCTCCAACTAAAGTGGGAGAGACAGACACCCGCCAGCCACCTTATGCAACTTGTGCATGTTAGTCGGTGGAACCGGTCTCACGTAAGCGTACGTGTAAGGTTGGTCCGGGCCGCTTCATCCCACAATACCGTTGAAGCAAGATAAGACTAGTAGCGGCAAGAAAGTTGACAACATCAACGCCCACAACAAATTGTGTTCTACTCGTGCAAGAGAACTACGCATAGACCTAGCTCATGATGCCACTGTTGGGGAACGTTGCAGAAAACAACAATTTTCCTATGGTTTCACCAAGATCCATCTAGGAGTTCATCCAGCAACGAGTGATTGGATTGCATCTACATACCTTTGTAGATCACGCGCGGAAGCGTTCAAAGAACGGGGATGAGGAAGGCGTACTCGACGTGATCCAAATCACCGGAGATCCTAGCGCCGAACGGACGGCACCTCCGCGTTCAACACACGTACGGTCAGCATAACGTCTCCTTCTTCTTGATCCAGCAAGGGGAAGGAGAGGTTGAGGGAGATGGCTCCAGCAGCAGCACGACGGCGTGGTGTTGATGGAGCTGCAGTACTCCGGCAGGGCTTCGCCAAGCACTATGGAGGAGGAGGATGTGTTGGAGAGGGAGAGGGAGGCACCAAAGGCCAAGGTTAGAAGTCCTCCATCTCCCCACTATATATAGGAGGGACAAGGGGGGGGGGCGCCGGCCCTAGGAGATCCAATCTCCTAGGGGGTGCGGCCAAGGGGAGGAATCCCTCCTCCCCAAGGCACCTAGGGGTGCCTTCCCTTTGGGACTCTTCCCTCCTTGAAACCCTAGGCGCATGGGCCTCTTGGGGCTGGTGCCCTTGGCCCATGTAGGCCAAGGCGCACCCCCTACAGCCCATGTGGCCCCCGGGAGGTGGCCCCACCCGGTGGACCCCCGGGACCCTTCCGGTGGTCCCGGTACAATACCGGTGACCCCGAAACTTGTCCCGATGCCCGAAATAGCACTTCCTATATATAATTCTTTACCTCCGGACCATTCCGGAACTCCTCGTGACGTCCGGGATCTCATCCGGGACTCCGAACAACATTCGGGTTACTGCATATACATATCCCTACAACCCTAGCGTCACCGAACCTTAAGTGTGTAGACCCTACGGGTTCGGGAGACATGTAGACATGACCAAGACGAGCTCTCCTGCCAATAACAACAACGGGATTGGATACCCATGTTGGCTCCCACATGTCTCGATGATCTCATCGGATGAACCACGATGTCGAGGATTCAAGCAACCCCGTATACAATTCCCTTTGTCAATCGGTATGTTACTTGCCCGAGATTTGGATCGTCGGTATCCCAATACCTCGTTCAATCTCGTTACCGGCAAGTCACTTTACTCGTACCGTAATGCATGATCCCGTGACCAGACACTTGGTCACTTTGAGCTCATTATGATGATGCATTACCGAGTGGGCCCAGTGATACCTCTCCGTCATACGGAGTGACAAATCCCAGTCTTGATCCGTGTCAACCCAACAGACACTTTCGGAGATACCTGTAGTATATTATAGTCACCCAGTTACGTTGTGATGTTTGGGTACACCCAAAGCTCCTACGGCGGGTATTTAACGGGATAAGGTTACAACAGATCTTCATGGTTCTAAGGAAAGAAGATTAACTATTGTGGATTGGGCAAGACAAACCACTCTGGGCAGACGTAAAGTAGGCCGATGCTTGATGGCTATGTTTAGGATATATGGGCTCATTGTGGTTATATCAAGGCGGATCGGGAGTCTTCATCTAGGATCGATGCCTGAGATAGGGACTAATGAATGAAATCACGGCATGTTCTGGCTTGAAGGAGGTGTCATTTGACGGAACTTGGGAACTTAAGGTAGTGTTCGATCAACGAGCCTAAGTCAAGGCGTCGAGGCTTGGGGAGCATAAGGTAATGTTGGTCTGTTCTATTATTTTCACGAAAAGCAGTGGATATGTCCTATTTCGGATAACAGACTTCTAGGGAGCGCCGAGTGAATAAAGATAATATCATCCGAACACAGGAAATAGTAATAATGAGTACATAGCGGTCGGCTAATCATTCGAGACATTGTTTTATTAATTGGATCGCGATTGCTACGCGATTTAGATTTTATGTTATCAAGAATTCACATAGTACTGATATTATATATATGTTAGACTCTGATACATGGATTGACTTACCAACCTTTCCCTTGAAGAGTTTACAATGCTTAAGCAGAGATCATTCCTCTAAGATATTCATGGGCGGTGTTAATGTGGTTACTCATCGTCTCTCATAGTTTCGCTAATGGTGTTGATGGTCTAGATGTATGATTTGCTAGATATGACTGACTGTCACTGTTGTGGGGAACGGTCTCTGGTTTGACATAGCGCGGTTGCGGTTGTGGAACTTTGGAGTCTGATAGCTTTCTGATGATCATATAATTAAGACGGTCTCACATAATTAGTCGATGGGCATACGATGATTACGATATATTTTCTGTGATGAATTCACTTTGTCTCATTCATCTGGGAGAGGAGTAAATATTGCTTTATTACTTCTGTACATTTAAGTTTCTTGATGCTCTTTATCCCTGCACAACTTCACTCGTTTTCGAAGACGAAACTCACTTGCATGTAGTGAAGAAAAGATATCAGCACCCTCATTCAAGAAACAAAAGTGATCTATAGTAAGCCTTTGCGATGTGAGTTTGAATATGAGATAGCGTGTCGATTACTCACAAGGGGAAAATAGCCTGAGTCGCAGCACGGGGGTTTAGTGTTGCTATCGAGCTATAGCGTGGGGACGATGAGTGTTAATCTCTTTAATAATAAGGGGTATAGCAACATGTAGTCGTAGCATGTAGGTGGGTACACACAGTGGCTACTTAGCAAGACCAATCGTCATAACAAGATAGACAAGATAGTTTAGAGGATCACACGTCTTGGAAGCTCGCTTATCGTCTACGGTTGTTAATTAGCAATTGTTAAAAGTATCTTTTGCGCGCTTTATGGACGTCATATAGCTAGTACTTATGTGTAACTCCGGATACCGTGGAGTGGCTGTCTGTCTGGGTGTGTGGATCAACGTCAAAAGATCGTTTACTCAGGTGATGCTATAGGTATACTACGGGTCTTCGAAAAGTGTCTGTTGGGTAATTTTTAGTAGTTTTTTTGTTTTTTTCGGCATATTTGTGATTTGCTATTTATGGATCACGGAGCTATTCTTAGTGAGATGATATTGTGTCTCGCATAATACGTATGATGTCTATATGAGTACGACAGTACATACTAGCTGGGAACCCCAAACTGTACCATATGCAGTATAATGCAAATCAGTCCATAATATAATATCGATACACAATAGTCGACCAAAGTAGATAGTGGTTTGTTCTGGCATCTCATCGGGATAGTCGATAGATTTACGTATGAGTGTCTCGATTTACTTGTCATACAGAAGCGAGTCATCCATCTAAACAAAGGTATACGCGAGAAGAGCTATCACTATGAGTGAGAGCGGAACTATGCAGTACATGAGGTGGCGGTTACGAGTCCTCTCTCGCGCTAGCGTGAATCTCAAGTAACTAGCTTCTCCTTCTTGTCTTCTTTTGAAGCCTTTATGGCTGGCGCCCGAGAACCCATTCACTTGCGCCTGACACTCATGCCACTCGTTGTACACCCCCGGAACCTTCCCTTTGTACACGACATAGCACTTCCATCTTGCCATCAAGAAACTAGGTACCTGTTAGAGATGCATGTTCATGAAGAGGATGTACAATCATATATATGCAACAAAATATACTAGAGCAACACCGAAAAAGAAAGGGTTAGCAACTAGATGCAACATACAATACGCAAATTAATTAACTAGAGGTACGCAGGTCATCGTACGCAAACTAACAAAGTAGCGTTACGCAAGTTCGGTAGGGACCGTGGACATCACAAAGTTTCATCGCTACAAAAAGTATACAAGTTCAACCGACACATATCATCATCATCGGCATCATAAATCACTAGAAGTTCCATCCTTCCATATCATCGAGGATGGACCCTAGCTTCTTGAACGATGTGAGGTCTAGACGTTGCATGCCTATGCGAGTTCGGACGTCAGCTCGCGATATAGGGCCGTGGTGGAACATCCCCTTCTCATCGACGACTTCTTTCATGATGATCGTTGCAATGTCGCTTTGGATGCGAAAGAAGTCATCTCTAAGTTTATAATCCGCTTCTCCATGAGATTCTAGCCACTTGTGGATATGATCATCATTTCTGCTTTTCATGCGAAGCTTTTGGTGATCCGTGTTGAACTGAATCATGAGATGGACGATGTACAATCCATCCTTCTTGCTTGGTTTTGGGACATGGATGCAGGAGAAGTTAGTTTTATGCGTGAAACCCATCTTCTTGTTCCTTTGTTTCCTGATCTGCATGTGGCCACCTCTAATGTTGAAGCCTTGGAGAGCATCATCTAGAATATTCATTATGTGGGTGTATTCTTTTTTCTCGTAGTCTCTGGAAGGGTCAAAATACACGGCGTGGGAGACTTGCGGGTAAAGAACGATAAGGACGGCGCGCCCATTGCTGCGGGGAAAAGACAGCTCAAATTATTCCCCATATGAGAGAGAAGGAATGATTGAAATGTGCGAAAGGGTTGTATAGAACTGACTTGCTTTGGATGATAAGGCACGAGGACAATTTCCCAGTCCTTATTCTGTACCATGAAGTTTTGGAGGTACTCCCTAGCAGTTTGACGCTCAAAGTCACCGAGACTCAAGAAAGACTCGTGCATGTAGTACGGATCCGCCACACAGATTTGCGAGACTTCTTCACTCTTCATGACGGAGCTCATATGTAGCGCAAAAAGGCGGATGATTGTAAAATCGAGCCGCCTTGTCAGAAACATCTCAAAGATATGGTCAAACCGATGGAAGGCATTTCCTTGCGTGCGGACGTGGACCAAGATGTCAGCCTCTCCATGTATAGTCCACTTCAGATGCATGTTGGTCGTTGACCACGTTGACCAGGCCGCGCCGAGAGCACTAGGGCGGTGGACGACGGCGAGGTCTAGGAAGGGAAGGACACGGAGGCAGGGAAGACTCAGCAGTTGTTTCCCACGCGGAGGGGAGTACGACTGTACGAGGGTTTACTGGTTTGTCTACCGTCGCTAGAGAATAACAACAAGTGTGGGTGAGTATAGGGATGGCTAGGCCAGCGATGGGAGTACGGTGGGGCGGTGAGGCCTGCGCGGCAGCATAGCCGGCCACGGGGAGGAGGGAGCAGGCAGTCCCGCCGGCACTTGTTTGAGCGGCTAGAGCAGGAAGAGCAGAGATTGAAGAAGCAGGACGGCCGTTGGATGGACATCCAACCGTCACTACTTGTGTGTCAACCTTTTTTTAGGAAAGCCTCAAATATATGGAAAACAACATACATCTCATCTGCCATTATTTCTAATAATTTAAAGCCCATTTGCTAATTCTTAAGGTTTTTTTGGAGCCCATATTCTTCCCATATTGTGGCCACGGTTAAAAAATTATACGAAATTTTGCATATTTCGGTGCGGTCTGAACTGTTTTTAATCCCGAAATTTCGAGACACGTTCAAAATGATTTAAAAAATAAATGTATATCAATATAACATCCAACAAATTGTCCATGCATAAAAATTAATACAATTTAAAATCTCGAAATGAAAAAAAAGAAATTTGAAACTAACCGCCGATTTGATGTGTTCTAAAAATGTACAGCCCATTTCTCATTACTGATAGGCCATTTTCTCGTCCAGCCGACTGAATCTCTCCTCGTCTTGAAAGATTTGCAGCCCAACAGGCCTGACAAAGCGACTCACTTGGCAAATCACAAAAAACTGGGCTAGCCATTTTCAGAAAGAAAAAAAACTACTGGGCTGGTCTATGGTAAACATAAAAGAGAAGGCTGTCTAGACAGGCCAGAGTGCCCCGCACAACCCACTTGACACCCTGCTTCCGTCTCAAAAAAAAATTAGATAAATGCCACTCCAATTATGGTGATTCATAAAAATGCCACTGCAATTTCCAAACTTTGAAAAATTCCACTGCAATTTTTGCAAACTTTGGAAAATGCCACTGCAATTTGCAAACTTTGAAAAACGCCACTCCAGACTTCAAAAAATGCCACTGGAAATGGCATGAAATGGCATTTTTCAAAGTTTGGAAATTGCAGTGGCATTTCTCAAAAACACCAGATTTGTAGTGGCATTTATCAAATTAACCCAAAACAAAAATAACTGGGCGAGCTGCTGGGTCCCTGGTGTCAGCCGCTCGTTGTGCAATTCTCATATTTATTGACTACGTTGACAATGGCATGGGACCCAGATGTGAAAAATCCATTAGGAGGAGCCATTTTTTATTGGCTTGAAATAAGGAGGCACTTGCTTGCGTACTGCCATGACCTTGGCGGGTCCTTGCTATCATCCTCTCCACGTACAATCATCTCCTGATTGTGTACACGTCAACTTGGTAGGCGCACAAGTCAGCCTCTAAACCCGTGGAGGACAAATACAACCCATTTAAAAAATAACAGCCCATTCCATATGTTCAAATGGAAAGTTCAACATTCAGAGCAAAGTAACAGGTCTGATCCACATATAGAGTACTGAACTTCCATGTTGACAACCATCATAGCCAAGTTAACTATCTACTCCCACTAATACTCTAGTACCGTACAAGTACTAACTTACTCTTAGCTAACTAGACGATGCCGACCGCCATCTGCGGTACACGCCGCCTCACCTTCGACTTGCTAGAGGTGCGATAGGGCGCGTTGCTCACGCGCGTTGGCCCTTTCCATGCCGGCGTGGTCCACCGAAGCTTCGGCTTCTAAGCGGGAAACCCACTTGACGAGCTGGTAGTAAAAATCAGCGTCGCGAACGCGTGCGTGCTCGACGGCTCCAGGGCTATTTGCTGGGCGCTGGCCTCCACGTAGTCGGCCCAGTTGCGGGCGCTCTGCTCGCGACTCAAAGCGTCAGTGCGCTGCTGCTCCATGTCCCGCTGGCGGCGCAAATCGGCGATACGCTACTCCTCCGCCAAGCGGTCGCGCTCCAACAACTCCTGCTCCTCTGCCAGGCGGTCCCGCTCCAATAAGTCCTCGATCTCCGCATTGCCATCTAAAGACCGATAGAATGCCTCCTCCCTCCGTATGCCTTCTGGTGAAAAACCGAACACTAGTTCCGGCGGTGACCACCTCCGGCGTCGCTTATCGCGGACGGGCGGGTGCATGGCGGATGTAGTGAGAGCGAGGATAAGTGGCGAGCAACGTCGGGCTGGTGGGGGCTTATGAGGATAGGGAGAGTTGGGTCACGGTGCCACCATAGAAGGCCGGGAAACAATACTTATAGGCGGAAGGTAGCACGACGGTCATCGGAATTCAATGCATAATTAAGCAGGCATGGCTTAGCGCGCCAGCTTGCCGTGGAAACTAGAGAAACTGAAATTCTGACTGTGTCATCCCGTCCCGTCCGTGCTGGGTCGCACGCCGGCATGACGGTCAAACGAGTGCACTCAAATCATCTCCCTCCTTGTCAATAATGATTCCACGGATTTAAAAGGCCCATAACAATTAAAGCACATATTTTTTCGCATCAGTTAGCTGCCTTAATTATGGCCTGCAGCATGTAGGCACCCAAAATCGCTCGTAGCCAGTACGCGGAGCAGCATGCAATGAGTTGCAACTGAGGGCATTAGTTGATGAACTTTCGCTGGGAGATAAGGCATTTGCGAACGTTTTCGCTGGCAGTTTCTTCAGATTCGCATGGCATTTTGTTCAGAGCAGCTTCTTAGTTTCTTCAGAGGTAGGCATTTTTATTCAAAAAACGGCCACTTCGGATCTTGCGTCTCAACTAAAACTGCCAGGAGCGCATTAGTAGGCTAGCTAGTGATCCATCAGTAACTTGTAAACACTGAGCGAACAGATATAAGGAACTATTAATGCATCTGATAACCCACAAGTATAGGGGATCAATTGTAGCCTCTTTCGATAAGTAAGAGTGTCGAACCCAACGAGGGGCTAAAGGTAGAACAAATATTCCCTCAAGTTCTATCGACCACCGATACAACTCTACGCACGCTTGACGTTCGCTTTACCTAGAACAAGTATGAAACTAGAAGTACTTTGTAGGTGTTTTTGGATAGGTTTGCAAGATAATAAAGAGCATGTAAATAAAAGCTAGGGGCTGTTTAGATAAAGAAGCAATAAAGTTAGTATAGCGAGTGTGGAAAAGTGGTGGTAGGAGTTGTGAAATTTTCCCTAAGCAATTGACTACTTTACTAGACCGATAGCAAGTTTTATGTGGGAGAGGCCACTGCTAGCATGTCATCCCTGACTTGGAATTCTATGCACTTATGATTGGAACTATTAGCAAGCATCCGCAACTACTAACATTCATTAAGGTAAAACCCAACCATAGCATTAAGATATATTGGTCCCCCTTCAATCCCGTATGCATCAATTTCTATGCTAGGTTGAAGTTTCTGTCACTCTTGCCCTCCAATACATAGTCCTATCAACATACAACTAACCCTATGGTGTGATCCACACGCGCACTCATATGATGGGCACCAAAGGAAAGCAACATAACCACAAGCAAATTAAACCAATCATAGCAATTCATCAACCACCGATAGGATAATGAAAATCTACTCAGACATCATAGGATGGCAACACATCATTGGATAATAATATGAAGTATAAAGCACCATGTTCAAGTAGAGGGTACAACGGGTTGCGGGATAGTGGACCATTGTAGATAGAGGGGGGAAGGTGATGGATATGTTGGTGAAGATGGCGGAGGTGTTGGTGGAGATTGCGGTGATGATGATGGCCCCCGGCGGCGTTCCGGCGCCACCGGAAGCGAGGGGGAGAGAGCCCCCCTCCTCCTTCTTCTTCCTTGACCTTCTCCCTTGGTGGGAGAAGGGTTTCCCCTCTGGTCCATGGCCTCCATGGAGGCGGAGGGGCAAGAGCCCCTCCAAGATTGGATCTGTCTCTCTGTCTCTCTTTGTTTCTGCGTTCTTAGATTCTGCCCTTTCACCATTTCTTATATTCCCGGAGATCTGTAACTCCGATTAGGCTGAAATTTTAACACGATCTCTATCCGGATATTAGTTTTCTTGCGGTGAAAGAAGGGCACCAACCTCCTTACAGGGTGGCCACAAGGGTAAGGGGCGCGCCTGCCCCCTGGGGCACACCCCCTGCCTCATGGGCCCCTCGAGCATCGTCTCGTGTTGATTTCACTTCCAAAAATTCACATATATTCCAAAAAAATCTCCGTCAGTTTTTATCCCGTTTGGACACCGTTTGATATGGATTTTCTGCGAAACAAAAAACATGCAACAAACAGGAACTGGCACTGGGCACTGGATCAATATGTTAGTCCCAAAAATAGTATAAAAAGTTGCCAAAAGTATATGAAAGTTGTATAATATTGGCATGGAACAATCAAAAATTATAGATACGACGGAGACGTATCAACATCTCAATGATTCACGGATCATACAAATATGCAGCTCCAAAAGCAAAGATCAGCCACAACTAAAACCAACTAGTACGATTCCCATACATAAGATCAACATGTTAATGCATCTCAATGATTCACAGATCATATACAAATATGTAGCTCCAAAAGCAAAGATCTAGAAAAAACATATGTTCTTCCTACGAACATGGATGCTTCTCTTGGCCAACATTCAATACAGACTGAACGACAAATTTGTTTGTGAAGTCTACAATTCCTCTTGCAAACGTAAGTGGTTTCACCAACAGCTAGAACCATGAGAATGAACCACACATGATGGAGGAACATCCACTGCAATATGATTTGGTCTTCTCTCGATCACACGACGAGACTATTTTCGGAATACAAACTTTAACTTAGGCAAAATGATGCCCATTGTATAATCACACCAAAGCAATGAAGCACCTAGTGTTGGCCAATAAATAGTACAATACTACTTTTCTGTAGTCCATGAAGTGACTATCCAATCTTTCTGTGTCTATTTTCAAATGGCACTGCATGCAGTGACTATACTATTCTCTTGTGCAGTTCAACCAAAATTGCGGTCACTTTGTGTGTTTGCCAAATAGCAACGGGTAGACATCTCTGTCTGCACAAATATCAAGCAGCTAGTAAACATATACCCCACCTTGTATTTTCGGTTTAAACATGTCTCTTCCGCTTAGTATCTGTCATGTTTTGCACTGGACAATTTGATACAGTCATGTTTTGCCCTGGACAATTTCATACTGAATTGATTTGCTTGTTCAGAGCAGAAATATAGCGCCTATTCTTCATCAGACCAAGGATATCCATGTTCACAGTGATGGAAGAGGTGAAATCTATACAACCAAAATTGAGCATCCAAACATTGAATCCTGTCCTGCACCTCCAATGTAGGTCCACCCTGCTAATAAATTCACATGCAAACCACTAGTATTACTATCTAATGAAAGTACAAAAAGAGTAGCAAGATAGTAGCAAACCATGTACCTTCTTAATGAATGTCTCATAGTGCCACCAATTGGATATAAAGGTTTGGAAGAAAACATGCTCCTAATGTTGAACCAGTTGGACTTTTTGTGCAGTTCCACTAAAATCGAGCATACATGTTGCATAGATATTGAAAGTGTGATTACTATAAAAGTGGCACTAGTTGAAGAATAGACTCACAAATATAAGCATTCCAATTTCTTAATGGGAAAAGGTAGCAAGACTGTTTCTAACCACCTGTTTGAAGGAATAAATAAGGCAACAACGGCTGATGTCAGAAAGGCATATATAGTTCTTTCTGAAAGAATGATCGATTCCTGACCTTTCCTCTTCTTTTAAGCATATTTTGTGCAGTTCAACTAAAATAAAATGCCATCACCGCCTTGACAATTCAGTGACACTGTACAAAAGGAAATGACTTAACATTACATGATGATATCAGGTATGTAGTCGATAGGCATTAGAGACAAACTTACAGACCTCCTCTGATAACATAATGAACATTAATTTTAACAAAGGAGTGACTAGATTTACCGGGATAATTTGAGTGAACTATACACCCTCTGTTCCTTAATATAAGACGTTTTTGCAATTCAATTTAAGGTACCGAAACGTCTAGTATTTAGAAAAACAGGTAGTAGTTTTCTTGAGCACATATCTGGGAAAGCTTGCCACACTTTATTTATGTCCATACGCTAATGCAACACCATTCGAAATTTCGAATACTACAAATATACACTAATCCAGTGGCTATTGCAATAGTAGAGTAGTTATTTTATTATAGGGTACAGTACAATGGTTTTACTGAACAGATTTCAATAAACTCTGGCACACGAAGATTTCTATAAGAATTAACAATACAAAATGTAAAGGTAACACGTTTTAGCATTGGTATACTAGCTGTGCACGAGCATTAAACCAAATACAAAAGTCTAAAGGTAACTAGCATTATTAACTAATGACAGTATAAAAAATTTGCAAACCATGTACCTCCAAGGTAAATATCATTTCGAACTCGGGGGGACCTTAAAAATTGCTATCCCAATCTTGATAATCGATCAAACATAAAAACTTGATCGAACAAATCAAGAGAACAACCGGAGGAGGAGGTGCCCACTCTTGACCTTTCCTCTTGTCTTCATAATTTTTTGTGCAGTTTAACCAAAAGAAAATGACATCAGTGCCTTGGCATTTTGGTGACACTATACAAAAAAATTAACTTGTCTCATGAAAGTGAGGTATGTAATCTATAAGCATTAACAGTGCAAAAATCTAAAGGTAGTAACAAGTTTCATTGTTGGTATACTGGTTGTGCAACAGCATTAGAATGCCTTAGCTGAAAAATGTTTAATACATCCATAATCAACAGCTAACCCTGAAATAATCCAGTGACATGAAATGACATTGCTTAAATTTATCGGTGGCATTAGACTGAGTGTGGCATTAGTTAAATGTGGCATCACTTTAGTAGTAGCATTGCTTGACTTGACTGCTGGTGAGGGAGTCCTGGATTAGGGGGGTCTCCGGACAGCCAGACTATATCCTTTGGCCGAACTGTTGGACTATGAAGATACAAGATTGAAGACTTCATCCCGTGTCCGGATGGGACTCTACTTTGCGTGGAAGGCAAGCTAGGTGTCAGTGTCAAAACCGGCGGATCTCGGGTAGGGGGTCCCGAACTGTGCGTCTAGGCCGGATGGTAACAGGAGGCAAGGGACACGAAGTTTTACCCAGGTTCGGGCCCTCTTGATGGAGGTAAAACCCTACGTCCTGCTTGATTAATATTGATGATATGGGTAGTACAAGAGTAGATCTACCATGAGATCGGAGAGGCTAAACCCTAGAAGCTAGCCTATGGTATGATTGTTGTTCTGTATGTTGTCCTACGGACTAAAACCCTCCGGTTTATATAGACACCGGAGAGGGTTAGGGTTACACAAAGTCGGTTACAATGGTAGGAGATCTACATATCCGTATCGCCAAGCTTGCCTTCCACGCCAAGGAAAGTCCCTTCCGGACATGGGACGAAGTCTTCAATCTTGTATCTTCATAGTCCAGGAGTCCGGCCGAAGGTATAGTCCGGCCATCCGAACACCCCCTAATCCAGGACTCCCTCAGTAGCCCCCGAACCAGGCTTCAATGACGATGAGTCCGACGCGCAGATTATCTTCGGCATTGCAAGGCGGGTTCTCCTCCAAATTCCGTGTACCTGTTGAATAAAGTCCGATTTCTTGTAAATGTTGCGCTCCTTGGCTTCTACGCCCAATAATGGTCGTCATCCACGTGTCAAACGAATATGAAAAGTCTGAGTGTTTTTACATCCACACCCCTAGCCGCGTAAATGAGCCGCCCATTTAAGGGGACGAGGATTTAGATCCAAACCACACCTTCTCCCCTTCGCGAGTGTTCACCAGAGCGCATCCGACAAAGGTCCATACCACCATGGCCAGCCATCGCAACTCCTCCTTTCGCCCTTCCAGCCCTCAGCCTGGATATTGGGAGAGATGCTCCATCCCGCATAGCGAGCTAGTGACGCTCCAGACCAAGGGATTTCTCCCCCCGGCCTATATGGTCCCGGTTCGAGCCGGTCTTGCCATCTATAATGGCGGAGAGCAAGCGGAGAGTGCCCCTAATCCCTCAAAAGGAGAGCGGGTGTGCCTCGTCCCTTATTTAATAAGAGGGCTCGGATTTCCAATCCATCCATTTCTCCGGGGGCTCCTGGAGTTATATGGCCTCCAGCTACACAATCTCACGCCTGCCTCCGTATTGCATATCGCGGGCTTCGTAGCCCTCTGCGAGCTGTTTTTGGGTGTTGAGGCTCATTTCGGGCTGTGGAAAGAGCTATTCTGCCTTGTGCCCCGTTCTCAGAAGGGGTCGATATATCAAGTGGGCAGAGCCGAAGTGTGGCGCATCGCCGGGACCGGATATCTATCCGGAACCCCAAAGAAGGCGTCCGAGGACTGGCCTTCGGAATGGTTTTACATAGAGGACGTCCCGCTGCCGGATCCTGTCCGGATCGGCCTCCCTGAGTTCGACAGTGCTCCACTAAAGAAGCGCCTAAGTTGGCATCCACAGAGCCCTCAGAGGGAAAGTGACAAGGACGTCCGTTACCTGATGGGCCGGATAAGATTGTTAGCTCATTCCGGACTGACCATGATCAGGGTCATGGCCGCATGCATCATGCGAGGGGGTGCAACCGCTACAGTACAGAGGCCACCCCATGTGGGATTTCAACGGGGAGGACGACGCCACCCGCTACGGCCGTAAGGGACCGGATTCGGCTGCGGCCCTAACAAAGACCTTGTCCGCTTTGTACAAGGGAGAAGAGGAGGAATTTCTCCGCGTCAACCCCCAGGGTGGATTCTCTATGTACAATCCCCCAAGCTGGGTAAGTGGTTTACTTGCCCATCCGTTTTATATTCCCATTGTTAAATATTCAGTCTAGCGACTTTAACGCAGGAACTGCGCCAGGCTGTTAAAGAAATAAACAGCCCTCCACAACCCGAGGACCCAGGACGGTCCCTCGACCCGGCCTCTCAAGAGGATCCGGACTTATCTGTGGAGCTGATTGATGGAGTGTTCCATCAATTGAGCAAGGACAACGCCTTGGTGGCCATTACGGCCGATTACCCAGGGCTAATCCCAGCCTCCCAGGTAACTGAGATCGAAGTCCCAGTACCCCGAATAGGGGTCCGCCCTCTCGTGTTTTCAGTTTCCTGATTACAACCGAGCTTTGCAGGGGAGGTTTTTGAGACGGGAGGCCGAACCTGCAGCGACAAGCCAACGAGGGGCCGCAGGGCCCCGTGGGCAGAAAAGAGGTGCAGTCCGGACCGAGGTGTCAGCGCAAAGGTATGGCGCCCCCCTTATCCCAGGTGTTATACCTTCAAGGCATATTAACACTCGTGCTCTCTTCAGGACAAAGAGACCTCGCCGGACTATATCCGGGGAGGCTGCCAATCGCGCCTCCACCAGCCAGGCTCCAAAGCCTGGTCCGGAGGCGGAGGCGAACACAAGGCGCGCACCGGACGCTCCTCCGACGGAGGATGTGGACAGGTTGTCTGCCACCAACTCTGAGGTGGAGAGTGCCATGAACCACAGGCGTCGCCGGAAAATTCTTCGCGACGCTTATTTCTCCCGAGAGGCATTAGATGCCTTCAATTAGGGAGATGCGTACCTCCGTGCCGCTCAAAATGGTCTACCCAGAGCCACGGAGCAATATGTAAAAGACATACGGGTAAGAAAATTTTGGTAATTATATATATATACCAGTAGCCCCCGAGACTTGAACCAGTTAGAATAACTGATTTAAGGATCATTTGTTATGCAGGTTCTTACAGAAAAGAATTCCCTACTGTCCTAGGAGCTGGAAGAGTGCAAAGCCCAACTTGAGGCCGCACTAGCCGCGGCAGGGGAGCCCAAGGAGACCCCCTCTGGTAATATACACTTTGAAAGATAAGTATTTTGCGAAGCACGACATGGGTGCGAATCTGACAAATGAAATTGCAGATGGCGCCGGATTGAGTCCGGAAAGGCAACAACTCCTACGCCAGCTGAAGGCTGGTGAGAAGGTGCTGACAAAGGTGAGGCGGGAGAAGAACGATCTCCAAGATGCCAACACCAAGCTGGGCGTCGACCTGAAAGATGTTCGTGCCCAGCTGTCAAACTCCGTTAAGGAGAATCAGCGGCTTCGGCGCGGCATATTTAGCAAGTGCTTGAACGAACCTTTGAAAAAAAGTTCGGCGGGGAAGTCGACTAACAGAGTAATGTCTGTAGGTGTGCTAACAGGTCGTCCTGCAGAGGAGATGCCCGGTTCTACGGGTGACCTTCTTCCCGAGCTCTCACAACTGCTCGAGCGAGTTCGGCAGGCGATGCAAGGCGTCGCCCAGGCCTTGTGGCCATCCATCTCCATGCCTGAAGGTCTTGGAGAGCTTGCGGAGAAGCTAAAGGGAGCATGGCGGCGCTTCCGATTGTGGAAGATATCGGCCTGCCGTAAAGGCGCTAGGGAGGCCTGGGCCATGGTGAAGACGCGGTACACAAAGGCTGACCCCAACAACATGGCCGAGGTCGGTCCTGTGGGGCCCGATGGGAAGGAGATCCCTGTAAGCTTAGTATACGGCCAAGTAGAATTGGCTGCAAAGTATTCCCAGCAGGACTGTAAATTAGACAGCCTGTTAGATGGTATTGAAGAGGAATACAAGCAGTGAGAATGACTATGTAATTTAATTGACATTTATAATGCCTTCTAGCCAGATTGTGGATCGTTTGTCATGGCCGACCTTTTCGCTTCAGCCTCGGGACCTGATGGTCCGAAGTGTGTCCGAATTCCCATGCGGTTATATAAGAACCGGGGAATTCATGGAGACCAGGCGTAGGGGTCATTAGTGCGTGAACAGACAAGTGCCCGACTAGTTATGTTATATTACATGGTTAGTAAGAAATATCTTCGAGGGAGAATAGTTCCGTTAGGGGTTCCTTTCCCTGGGAGGCATGCCCTAAAGTGCATGCCCATTCTGCGAAAAAGACGCGGGAAAAAGCATCTGGGGGCGCATAAATAAATAAGTGAAAAGATCATCTTTTAGGTCACCGACCGAATATTCCCTTAAGAACGCTAGCTTTCGGCTTCACCCAGTCTGAGGTACACATCCGGCTGTTCCGACGGTAACAATCGCAGAGGTGCTCCCTTTACCACCTAGCCGAATAATCGGGAACGTAGGGGTAAGCACAGGAGCCAGGCAACCCAGCTTGGCCAAAACTTAAGTCATATCGATGCATATAATGGTGAAATAAAAGGTACATGCGGAAGTGTAACACATGTGTTGGGCATGAAGCCCGTATAAATAAGCTTCTGTTAAAAGAAGCCCCTAGGTTTAATGAGTGCGAATAGCACGTCATTTGATGAGCCTTTAAAGGATATAAGAGAAAGGGGAGGAGAAGGAGAGAAATGTAAGACAGTCAGTATATAAAAAATGGATAGAGGAAGGAAACGAACACAGAGTCCGGCGCTAGGCATAGAATCTTCGGAGACAGGCTGCGTTCCATGGGTTCGGCTCGAGTCGGTTATCCGATGCATCTCGCAGGCGGTACGCTCCGCCAGTCAGGACTTGGTCAATTATGAAGGGACCTTCCCACTTGGGCTTGAGTTTGTCCTTTTTCTTGTCCGGCAGGCGTAGAACTAATTCGCCAACGTTGTAATTTTTGGCCTGTACTTCTCTGCTTTGGTATCTTCGAGCCTGCTGTTGATAGAATGCAGAACGAGCTTTTGCCATGTCACGCTCCTCCTCCAATGCGTCCAAAATATCCTGCCGATCGAGCTTGGCTTCTCTTTCTTCGTACATGCGCACTCGAGGTGAGTCTTGAATTATGTCGCAAGGCAAAACTGCCTCTGCGCCGTACACCATAAAGAATGCTGTGTATCCGGTGGTGCGATTCGGCATGGTCCGCAGCCCCCAGAGTACGGAGTCGAGCTCCTCTACCCAGTGCGTGTTAGATTCCTTGAGGGACCACACTAATCTAGGTTTGACGCCGCTCATGATAAGACCATTTGCACGTTTGACCTGGCCGTTAGTTTGTGGGTGATAGACGGAAGCATAATCGAGCTTGATGCCCATGTTTTTGCACCAGAGTTTTACCTCGTCGGCCGTAAAGTTCGTGCCATTATCAGTGATGATGCTGTGGGGGACGCCGTAACGGTGTACAACCCCGGATATAAAGTCTATCACCGGTCCGGATTCGGCCGTCTTAACAGGCTTGGCTTCTATCCATTTGGTGAACTTATCCACCATGACCAGTAAGTATTTTTGCTTGTGGGTTCCGCCTTTAAGGGGTCCAACCATGTCAAGCCCCCAGACCGCGAAGGGCCAAGTGATGGGGATAGTTTGGAGGGCGGTGGGTGGCATATGGCTTTGGTTTGCAAAGAGCTGGCAACCGACACATCGTTGGACTATGTCCTGGGCGTCTGCCCGGGCCGTCGGCCAATAAAAGCCTGTACGGAAGGCCTTGCTTACAAGGGACCGAGCTGCAGCGTGATGACCGCCGAGTCCGGCATGAATTTCAGCCAGGAGGTTCCGCCCTTCCTCTTCGGAGATGCACCTTTGAAGGACTCCGGTAGTGCTTTTCTTATAAAGCTCTCCCTCGTGGACTTTGTAGGCTTTGGATCGCCGCATTATGCAGCGTGCCTCATTTTGGTCCTCGGGGAGTTCCTGCCTAGTAAGGTAGGCGAGGAATGGTTCTGTCCACAGGGCGACGACGGCCATTATTACGTGGGCTGAAGGTGTTATTTCGTTGGCAGAGCCTCCGATTGTGTCAGAATGTTCGGTGTCGGGCAGTGCAGTTGGGTCCGAGCTGTTATTGTTCGGCTCCCCTTCCCATACTACGGATGGCTTGGACAGCCATTCCAAGAAGATGTTGGGGGGGACTACATCATGTTTTGCGCCGATGCGTGCCAGGACATCTGCCGCCTGATTATTTTCCCGGGCTATATGGTGAAATTCAAGCCCTTCGAACCGAGCTGACATTTTTAGGACGGCGTTGCGGTAAGCTGCCATTTTTGGATCCTTGGCATCGAAGTCTCCATTTATTTGGGATATTGCGAGGTTCGAGTCCCCGCGCACCTCTAGGCGTTGAATGCCCATGGATACTGCCATCCGGAGACCATGTAAAAGGGCCTCATATTCGGCTGCATTGTTGGAGTCTGTGTACATAATCTGGAGTACGTATTGAACTGTGTCTCCTGTGGGGGACGTCAAAACGACACCAGCCCCTAGTCCGGCCAACATCTTGGAGCCGTCGAAATGCATGATCCAATTTGAATATGTGCCGTACTCTTTAGGGAGTTCGGCCTCCGTCCATTCTGCGATGAAGTCGGCCAAAACTTGCGACTTGATGGCTCGCCGTGGCTTATAAGTTATGTCGAATGGGAGGAGCTCAATGGCCCATTTTGCAATCCAGCCCGTTGCATTACGGTTGTTTATAATATCGTTAAGTGGTACTTCCGAGGCTACTGTTATTGAACACTCTTGAAAGTAATGTCGTAGCTTCTGGGATGCCATGAATACCGCGTACGCAATATTTTGATAATGCGGGTACCGTGATTTGCACGGAGTGAGGACAGTGGACACATAATAGACTGGCTTTTGAAGGGGGGATTTGTGTCCGTCCGTTTCTCGTTCGACGACGAGCACTGCGCTTACAACCTGTTGTGTTGCTGCAATGTATAATAGCATTGGTTCGCCAATGTTTGGTGCGGCTAGGACTGGGTTTGTTGCCAATATGGCTTTTATTTCGTCGAGTCCGTCCGTGGCTGCATCCGTCCATTCGAAGTGTTCGGTGCGCCGAAGGAGGCGGTAAAGGGGTAGGGCCTTTTCTCCCAAGTGGGAGATAAAGCGGCTTAGAGCCGCCACGCATCCGGTTAACTTTTGTATTTGTTTGAGGTCCTTTGGGATATCCAATTGTGACAGAGCTCGGATCTTGGCTGGATTTGCTTCAATTCCTCTACCGGATACAATGAAGCCCAAGGGCTTTCCGGCTGGGACGCTGAAAACGCATTTTTCCGGGTTGAGTTTGATGTCGTATGTTCGGAGGTTATCAAATGTGAGCCTCAAGTCGTCTACTAGAGATTCGACATGTCTTGTTTTGATGACCACATCATCTACATATGCTTCCACCGTTTTGCCGATCTGGTTTGCCAGACATGTCTGAATCATGCGCTGATATGTTGCGCCGGCGTTTTTGTAACACCCCGGATGTAACTTACCCAATATGTACTACAACTCTTGCCTTTTCCGGCCTTAAGTTATTTTATTTTCTTGGGTTCGGGTTTTTGTCTCCGTGTGTTGTTATCGTTGTCATGCATCTCATATCATGTCATCATGTGCATTGCATTTGCATACGTGTTCATCTCATGCATTCGAGCATTTTCCCCGTTGTCCGTTTTGCATTCCGGCGCTTCGTTCTCCTCCGGTGGTCATTTCTATCTTTCTTTCGTGTTTGGGGATTAAACATTTCCGGATTGGACCGAGACTTGCCAAGCAGCCTTGGTTTACTACCGGTAGACCACCTGTCAAGTTTCGTACCATTTGGACTTCGTTTGATGCTCCAACGGTTAACCGAGGGACCGAAAATGCCTCGTGTGTGTTGCAGCCCAACACCCCTCCAAGTTGGCCCAAAACCCACCAAAGCCGTCTCCATCATCTAGAGCGTTCGATCACGATCGCGTGGCCGCAAACCGCACCTCATTTGGACTCTCCTAGCTTCTCATATGCCTATATAAAGACCCTCTCCGAAATCCGGATCCCCTTCTCCCCCGAAACCCTAGAATCAGCTCCCCTCGCCGCCGGACGTGTCCGAATCGGGCCGGACACGTCCGCCCGATCCGCCGCCACCACTCAGCTCGCGCCACGTGGCCCATCGCCGCCTCCCTCCGCCGCCGGCCCGGGAAGCCCGGATCGGGCCCCCGCGGCCCAAGCCGGTGCGCCGCCCCGCGTCTTCGTCTCCCCCGTGCCCGATCCGCCACCTCGCCGGCCAGCTTCGTCTCCGGCCGAACTCCGGCGCCGCCCGGCCGCCCCTTTCGCCGCCCGGCCGCCGCGCCGCCGCAAGGCCCCGCCGCCGACGCCGCCCCGCTCCGGCCGACCTCCTCCAACTCCGGCCTCCTCCTCCCCTCACTCCGGCGAGTTCTTCCACTGTTCCGGCGAGATCTCGGCGAACCTCGGGAGACGTGCCCCGGATCTGGATTTGGAAGTTTGGATCGGTTGACTTTCTCCCGAAACCCTAGTTCATTTGCTCCTGGTCATCGCATCGTAACTTTGCATCCGTAGCTCCGTTTTGGGCATATAGCATATCAAAATGTTCGTCTCAGAGAGTACATCATTTCATTCCATTGCATCATTTTCATTTGAGTTCATCTGGATGCCCGAAATGCTGTTAGAAGAGGGCTACTTGAGATAATTGTCAGATCTGCTGCTCCATTTAGCTATTTGTCATTTTTGCCATGATTATTGTGTGCATGATATGCTCATGAACTCTACATATGATTTGGTAAGGGTTTTGCCATCTTTCCAGAGGTGTAACCCATGTATTTTTGTGATGTGTGTGGTGACTAGCACAAGCTTGCAAAGTGAGGCACTTGTTAATGCTGATTTCAGGGACTTAGCATTTCCACAAAGTCCTTGAGCTGTTTATCTCATATGGCCTTATGTTCATGTTGTTTCCTAGTGATCCGTGACTCTTTTGAGGATGATCAGTAATGATGTTTTGTTAATCTTGTAGTGCTCTATCCATCCATGTCTTTGTTTGCAATTATGGAGCACCCTAGCTTGATTGTCATGACTTGCTCTGTAGTGAGTGCATCGAGCTCGTAAACATGCCTACTTGATATCTGTTTTCAGCATGCTTCAGTTTTCTCCAAGTCTGAGAGCTGATTATGTTTTTGCCATGTTCACATGCTTGCAATTGTATTTTCTGATCCCTTTTGGCTCAAGGTCACTATGGGACTTCTGTTAAGATCTTTGAGTAGCTCCATGCCATGCTTTACTGTGCCATGTTAAGGTCCTATAGCATATAGTTTTCATGCTCCGAAGAGTGCTATCTGATCTGAAATTCCAGACAAGTGTTAATTTCACTAAGTCTGAGATCTGTTTGCCAAATGCATTTTTGCCATGCTTGTTTGAACCTGTTAATGGATGATTTGGCCGTAGCTCAGTGCTAGACTTTTGTTAAGCATCTTGAATGCATTCCAGCCATGTATTTTTATGTCATGTTTGGGTGCTGTAGCATGTTCATCTTATTGCATTTAGATGGCTACTTGTTGTAAATCGCAGAACGTGACCATATTTGATTTGCTTGCCATTTCCAAACCGTAACTCCGATTCTGGTGATCTTTATATCGTTTTCAAGCGATTTCATCTCTTCTTTCTAGTGGCACACTTGGATTTCCATGTTGGGGCCAGGTTCATGCATCCCTTGTCAAATCTTGCATATGCATCCCCCATCGCATCCCACATAGCATACCATCATTGCATCATATTGTTTGATCCTTGCACGTGGTTGATTGTGTTCCGTTTGCTTGTTTGTCTTGTTTGGGTAGAGCCGGGAGACGAGTTCGCTAACGAGGAGCCCGTTGAGTTTGCTTTCGAGGATCCAGTCAACTCTGACAACTTTGCAAGCAAGATGATCATACCCTCGAAATCACTACTATCTTTGCTATGCTAGATTGCTCGCTCTTTTGCTATGCCAATGCTACGATGCCTACCACTTGCTTTCAAGCCTCCCAAATTGCCATGTCAAACCTCTAACCCACCATGTCCTAGCAAACCGTTGATTGGCTATGTTACCGCTTTGCTCAGCCCCTCTTATAGCGTTGCTAGTTGCACGTGAAGATTGGAGACCGTTCCTTGTTGGAACATTATTTACTTGTTGGGATATCATTATATTGCCATGTTATCTTAATGCATCTATATATTTGGTAAAGGGTGGAAGGCTCGGCCTCTCGCCTAGTGTTTTGTTCCACTCTTGCCGCCCTAGTTTCCGTCATATCGGTGTTATGTTCCCGGATTTTTGCGTTCCTTACGCGGTTGGGTTATAATGGGAACCCCTTGATAGTTTTCCTTGATTAAAGCTTTTCTAGCAATGCCCAACCTTGGTTTTACCATTTTCCACCTAGCCTCTTTTTCCCTTGGGTTTCCGGAGCCCGAGGGTCATCTTATTTTAGCCCCCCCTGGGCCAGTGCTCCTTTGAGTGTTGGTCCAAACTAGAGTCCTGTGCAGCGCCCCCTCGGGGAAACTCGAGGTTTGGTTTTAGTTGTATGGAGAGCTCATCTGAGTGTGCCCTGAGAACGAGATATGTGCAGCTCCTATCGGGATTTGTCGGCACATTCGGGCGGTGTTGCTGGATTAGTTTTAACCTGTCGAAGTGTCTTGAAGAACCGAGGTACCGAGTCTGATCGGAATGTCTCAGGAGGAGGTCTATTCCTTCGTTGACCGTGAGAGCTTGTCATGGGCTAAGTTGGGACTCCCCTGCAGGGATTTGAACTTTTGAAAGACGTGCCCGCGGTTATGGGCAGATGGGAATTTGTTAATGTCCGGTTGTAGATAACTTGAACCTTAACTTAATTAAAATGAATCAACAATGTGAGTGACCGTGATGGCCTCTTCTCGGCGGAGTCCGGGAAGTGGACACGGCGTTGGAGTAATGCTTGCCGCATGTTTGCCCTCTTTAGTTATGCGTTCGCGCTTTGCCTTCTCTTCTTGCTCTCTTTTGCGAACAGGATAGCCACTATATATGCTAGTCGCTTACTGCAGCTCCACCATATTTACCTTACCTTACCTATAAGCTTAAATAGTCTTGATCGCGAGGGTGCGAGATTGCTGAGTCCCTATGGCTCACAGATTACTATTACACCAGATGCAGGGCCTGATGATTCCGCTCCAGGTGACGCGCTCGAGCTCAAGTGGGAGTTTGACGAGGACTCTCAATGATACTACGTGTCTTTCCCTGATGATCAGTAGTGGTGCCCAGTTGGGGTGATCGGGACTGTGTCGCTTGTTGGGTTATCTTTTATTTTGGTGCCATAGTCGGGCCATGAGTGTTTGAATGATGTAATGTTATTTATGTACCTTGATTGACGTGGCGAGTGTAAGCCAACTATGTTATCTCCCCTTTTATTATCTGTATATTACATGGGATGTTGTGAAGATTGCCTAATTTGCGACATATGCCTTCAATGCGATTATGCCTCTAAGTCGTGCCTCGACACGTGGGAGATATAGTCGCATCGAGGGTGTTACAGTTTTTGAGCCCAAAGGGCATTGTGTTGAAGCAGAATGGGCCGTATGGTGTGATAAATGCCGCTGCGGCTTGGTCTGATTCTGCCATCTTGATTTGATGGTAGCCAGAATATGCGTCGAGGAAACACAATGAATCGTGTCCTGTGGTAGCGTCGATAATTTGATCAATGCGGGGGAGGGGGAAGGGATCCTTTGGGCAAGCCTTGTTAAGGTCTTTAAAATCAACGCATAGGCGCTAGGATTTGTCCTTCTTTGGTACCATCACCAGGTTTGCTAGCCAGTCCGGATGTTTTATATCTCTAATGAATCCGGCCTCCAATAGCTTTGCTAGCTCCTCTCCCATGGCCTGTCTCTTAGGTTTGGAAAAACGCCGAAGAGCTTGTTTGACAGGTTTGAATCCTTTTAGGATATTTAAGCTGTGCTCGGCCAGCCTGCGTAGGATTCCTGGCATGTCTGAAGGGTGCCAGGCGAAAATGTCCCAGTTCTCTCATAGGAACTCTCGCAGTGCGGCGTCTACATCAGGGTTTAACTGTGCCCCGATGGAAGCTGTTTTATTGGGGTCCGTTGGATGGACCTGGAATTTGACTATTTCGTCCGCCGATTTAAAGGAGGTGGACTTGGATCTTTTGTCGAGTACCACATCGTCCCTATTCACCGTGGAGCGCAGCACCGTCAGTTCCTCAGCCGCTAGGGCTTCAGATAGTGCCTCGAGGCCCAGTGCGGCTGTCTTGTTTTCGGCGCGGCATGCTATGTCCGGATCACTAGCGAGAGTGATGATCCCGTTAGGCCTGGGCATCTTGAGCTTCATGTACCCGTAATGGGGTATTGCTTGGAAGATTGTAAATGCTTCCCGCCCTAGCAGAGCGTGATAACTGCTGCTGAACGGAGCCACATGGAACGTGACCTCTTCGGACCTATAATTATCCGGCGTGCCGAACACCACATCTAGTGTGATTTTTCCTGTACAACGCGCTTCTCGACTGGGGATTATTCCTCTAAAGGTTGTGCTGCTTCGCTCAATGCGGTTCTAGTCTATTTCCATTTTTTGAAGGGTTTCCTCATAAATGAGGTTCAATCCACTATCGCCGTCCATGATTACCTTGGTAAGACTAAAGCCGTCCACTATTGGACTGAGGACCAATGCGGCTGGTGCTCGGGCTGTTTGGAATTTAGGTTCATCACTAGCGTTAAAGGTAATAGCCGTGTCACTCCATGGGTTTATTGTTGCTACTTGGTAGACTTCGACAACGCTGCGGAGTGTCCTTTTTCGCATATTATTTGATGCGAAAGTCTCGAAGACTGTTAATACCGTATTGGTGTCTCTGGGGTGGCTTTCTGTGGCCTCCGGAATTAGGAGATCTTCGCCAATTTTGGCCACCCGCCGGAGTATCCAACATGCTCTAAGGCTGTGAGTTGGTGTGGCGTCCTCTGTACTATGAATTTTACAGGGTCCATTAAGCCATCCTTCCAATACGGTTCCATGCCCTGTAGAGGGTTTTTGCTTTTTGGTGTTTGACCCGGGTGTCTAGCGATGATGCACCCTTTTATTTCGGACTGGGTTTGTATTTAGGTCCGGATCGCCCCAAAATTTTATTTCGGTTTTCCAGGTGCTTTCCATCACACAGTACTTTCGTACAATGGATGCTAAGTCAGTGAAGCATGTAATATCACAGCGACTTATGGAGTTGAGGATTCCCTTGTCCGTGCAATTATTGCAGTAGATTGAGATTGCATCTTCCTCGCGGCAGTCCCTTATCCTGTTCCTAACCAGGAAGAATCTGGCCCAGTAATGATGTACTATTTCATCGGGCTCTTGCCTGATTTGGGATAGATCGCTTATGTTCGGGTGGGTGGGTGGAATTAAATCCGAAGCCTCACCCAATCTGAGGCTCAGAGGCCGAGGAATTTCCGAACTCGAAAATTTGGATTCTTGGATGTTGTCCAATGAATCCAGCCCGTCGCCTGACTCTAAGTTTAGGTTTTGACTGATATCCTCCCCTCCACGGGTATCCGGCTTGGAGGGATCGGGAATCAGGACGTAGCTAATCCTTAAGATAGATGAAGGGTCGCCGCACTGTCCCTCTACCACGGCAACGTGATGGGTGACTTGGGGAGAGTTAATCTCTCTCAGATCGGGTTTTGGCCCAATCTGGTCGTATTCCGTAGCGACTCCCAGGGCGGCGATGCAATCCAAGAGATTTTTTATGGAGGAGAGCTCCATTGGATCTAACTGCTCGGCGAGTTCCGAGCTGACATGAAGATTGTTTTCGATGGCTCGAGAGGTCATCGTCGGCGTAGAAGGCGAACAGGCGGTCATAAGAAGACCACCTAGCCGGAGGGTTTGGCCGACAGCCAAAGCTCCCATAGCAACGGTGCCATCTTTAAAGACGGGACGAGGCATCCTTCCTGATGGCAACGACACAGAGGAACTCTCAATGAAAGCACCAATGTCGGTGTCAAAACCGGCGGATCTCGGGTAGGGGGTCCCGAACTGTGTGTCTAGGCCGGATGGTAACAGGAGGCAAGGGACACGAAGTTTTACCCAAGTTCGGGCCCTCTTGATGGAGGTAAAACCCTACGTCCTGCTTGATTAATATTGATGATATGGGTAGTACAAGAGTAGATCTACCACGAGATCGGAGAGGCTAAACCCTAGAAGCTAGCCTATGGTATGATTGTTGTTCTATATGTTGTCCTACGGACTAAAACCCTCCAGTTTATATAGACACCGGAGAGGGTTAGGGTTACACAAAGTCGGTTACAATGGTAGGAGATCTACATATCCGTATCGCCAAGCTTGCCTTCCACGCCAAGGAAAGTCCCTTCCGGACACGGGACGAAGTCTTCAATCTTGTATCTACATAGTCCAGGAGTCCGGCCGAAGGTATAGTCCGGCCATCCAGACACCCCCTAATCTAGGACTCCCTCACTAGGCAATACGGATATGTATATCTCCTCCTTTGTAACTGACCTGGTGTAACCCTAGCCCCCTCCAGTGTCTATATAAACCGGAGGGTTTTAGTCCGTAGGACAACATACAATCATACCATAGGCTAGCTTCTAGGGTTTAGCCTCTCTGATCTCGTGGTAGATCAACTCTTGTAATACTCATATCATCAAGAATAATCAACGAGGACGTAGGGTTTTACCTCCATCAAGAGGGCCCGAACCTGGGTAAACATCGTGTCCCCTGCCTCCTGTTACCATCCGCCTTAGACGCACAGTTTGGGACCCCCTACCCGAGATCCGCCGGTTTTGACACCGAGATTGGTGCTTTCATTGAGAGTTCCAGTGTGTCGTCACCATAAGGCTTGATGGCTCCTTTGATCATTGCTAGCGATGCGGTCCAGGGTGAGGCTTTCCTCCCCGGACAGATCTTCATATTCGGCGGCTTTGCACTGCGGGCCAATTCGCTTGGCCATCTGGAGCAGATTGAGAGCTACACCCCTGGCCATCAGGTCAATTTGGAAACTTGAACTAGACGGCCGATATCCGCGGAGACTTGATCTTCGACGGATTCGAGCCCATGCCGGACGCGTCGCGCAATCACGACGAGCAAGACGTAACTCTACCGTTGGACAGTGTTCGGGAGATTGCATCTGCAGCTACTCCGGCCTTTAATCCGGAGCAAGTCGCGCCATCCGATAGCGGAGGGATGGACCCCGCCATGGAGGACACACTCTCAGTGGTGATAGAGCCGGATACTGACTTCACCCCGTACGAGAGCCGTGTCGCCGAACCACTGGATTTATCCCCGGCCACGGACTCCGAGCCGCCTACATCTGTGCCTGTCGAAACCGACGGGGCACCGATCATGGAGTTCACCTCCGCGGATATCTTTCAGCACTCACCTTTCAGAGATGTGCTAAATTCATTAAGGTCTCTCTCCCTGTCAGGAGAACCCTGGCCGAACTATGTCCGGCTAGAATGGGATGCGAACAACGAAGAAATTTGCTGCCCACCCACCACCCACTTAGTATCCACTGTCGACGACTTAACCGACATGCTCGACTTCGACTCCGAAGACATCAACGGTATGGACGACGATGAAGGAGACGAACAAGAACCACCGCCCACAGGGCGCTGGACCGCTACTTCATCACATGACGTATACATGGTGTACACCCCCAAAGAAGCCAACGGCGATGAGACATCGGAGGATGACATCTCCAAGAAGTAACCCAAGCGCCGACGTCAGCGGCGCTGCTCTAAGTCCCGCCATAGCAAGAACAGCAATAATAATAGTCCACACGACTCTGGAAGAAACGACAACTGCACCACCCCGGTGGCAAAACACGATGACGCCAAAGATAAGCCTCACAAATCCCCGTCTAGGGAAGAAAACAGTCCGGACGAAGATGCACCCTTCATCCCGGAAACACACTTGGAGCAAGAGAACCTCCGCAGAAGGCTTATTGCCACAGCGAGAAGCCTGAAGAAACAGAAGCAAAGGCTCAAGGTCGCACAAAATACGCTCAACAGCAAGTGGAACAAAGTAACAAAGTATGGTGGAAGTTACCATCCAAATAGCTATCCAAAGCGCAAGCTATTACCGGAATTCGACGATGAGGCCTTAGAGCCTATACAGCCGAAAAGCGATACGACCAACCGGCCGGATCCACCACCCTGTGAACGCGATAGAGCGGCTAACAAAGTCACGCATAAGTCAACACACGATCTACGTGAGAACTTGCATCAAAAATCCGGCATGACCAGATGTATCTATGGATCTAGGAAGCGTGCTACGGTACACAACCACCACCGAATACTACAACCGTCCGGACACCATGGCGCATCCCAATACATGGGTGCCGCACACCCCTTATGTTTCACTGATGAGGTGCTGGATCACGAATTCCCAGAGGGATTCAAACCGATGAACATAGGGGCGTACGATGGAACCACAGACCCTGGAGTCTGGATAGAGGACTTCATCCTCCACATCCATATGGCTCGTGGAGACGATCTCCATGCCATTAAATACTTGCCCCTC